>NW_023270447.1:34792651-35056297 GCF_011800145.1 Mirounga leonina
TTTCTTTCTTTCTTTCTTTCTTTCTTTCTTTCTTTCTTTCTTTCTTTGCTTCTTTCTTTCTTTCTTTCTTTCTTTCTTTCTTTCTTTCTTTCTTTCTTTCTTTCTTTTTTTCTTTCTTTCTTTTCTTTCTTTCTTTCTCCCTCTCTCTCTTTTTTCTTTCTTACTGGGAACCTTTGTCCAAAATGAAAATGAAGACTACTCAATACATAAAAGTGATTAAAGTGATCTGTTGTGTGAAGGGGGCAGCTTGAAGCCCTGCAGACACAGTACTCCCCTCTTACCTATCAATAATGGTCCCTGAGAGGGTGTCAAAGGATCCTAAAACACTGAGAACATTTTAAAAACATTTAAGATATAATGTAATGAAGCTGTACAAACATTTAATTTATGATATAATAAAACTGTATTTTATATATAAACTTTCTGAAACAGATTTCTAGACACATTGTGTCTAGTAGCACATACTTGGATTTATCTGAGAGAAAAGAAATTATCTGATAAGCTAGATCAAGGAGAAGACTTTTATGAATTTACATGATTAGTTGATGAAGACCATCTTCACTGATTGATGAAATTCCTACTTCTACTGAACAGGACAAAAATTGTAAACAACGTAGTAAATAGATACTAAGTATGGTGTCCTTAACCAACACTGACTCATCCCTTTACCAGAGGGACTCTCTCATTGTTCTCAACATACTTCCTCCTCTCTCGGTTCCCATCTGATGGCACTTCTCATTTTCTACTATCTATTACTGTTATTTATGTATTTTCACACATCTCCTACTATGATTAGAGTCTTTTCAAGGGAAAGAGTCATAATCCACAGAATACATTCTACTAGTATTTGCTGATCATTTTATTAATGGAAATTTTCCATATGCCAGGTAGCAAGAAGATGGACTTTTAGGTCAGTTAAATATCCTGTATGTTGTATCATTTTATGAAAAACTGGGAGAATAATTGAATTCCCTCAATAATTTTAAATATTTCACTAAAAAAATTGATAATGTATTTAATATTTAATCTATAATAAAATTCAGAGATTGTCAGCATAAGAAATTAACCAACACCTTAATAATATCAAGAACACCTGGAAGCTTCTTATCAATTTTCCTTAATCTAAGTGTGAACAGTATTTGTTTTAACAGTTAATTGTGTACTGATTCTTTCTTGCTCATTTGTTCATACTTCATACTAAATGGTGCATTGAATATTACAAATTCAATCTGCTAGGATGGATTGTATACACATTCTTTATTAAATAAGATGCTTGGTTAGATGATAGCAGACATTCTTGTCTAGTTTTTGTTCTCAAAGGGAAAGTTTTCCGTATTTTAAAATAAATATGAATTTGTTATAAATTTTAATACATTTGCTATAATTCTGAAGAGAAGAAAGTTCCCTTAGAACTTTCATTGAAGCAATATAGCTTAGAGTGTTTTATTATAAATGGGTATTGAATTTTATTTTAGAATTTTTCTGAATCAGTTGAAATAATCACATATTTTTTCTTTGTTAAGATGGATTGCATTGATAAATGTTTGAACTTAGTATCTATCTCAAATTACTGGAATAGATTCAGCTTGTCTAAGACATATTACATTTTTATATATTCAAGATTAATTTTGTTGACTTTTTTTAAAGATTTTATTTATTTGTCAGAGAGAGAGAGAGAGCACAAGCAGGGGGAGTGGCAGGCAGAGGGAGAAGCAGGCTCCCTGAGAAGCAAGGAACCCAATGCAGGGCTCAATCCCAGGACCCTGGGATCTACCCCAAGCCAAAGGCAGACACTTAACCGACTGAGCCACCTAGGTGTCCCTAATTTTGTTGACTTTTTAAAGGGTTTTTGCACCTATGTTCATAAGTGTGAATAGCCTATAATTTTTTAATCTCCTAACATTGTTGTTAGGCTTTTTGATATCATGATCATAGCTGGCTCACAAAATAAGTTTGAGAATACTTTATTTTTTTTTAAATTTACCCCCAAAGAATTTGTGTAAATTTCTCCCTGAACTATTGGTTGAATTCACTATGATAGCCAGCTACCCAGATCTGGAGTTTTCTTAATGAAAAGAATGTGATTACAGATTCCATTTTTTCCATAGGTTAAAAAAAAAAAAAAAGGTTTCTTGTGTTTGTTTTGGTATGTCTTATTTTTCTAAGATTTTTCCCATCTTATTTAATAGTCACATTTATTACAGTGGAGTTATTTATTGTACTTCTGTTATCTTTATCATCCTTATAAACCTCTGAAGATATATGATTATGTCCTTTTTTTACTTATACTAGTAATTATTTTTGTCATCTCTCTTTTTTATGGATTTTTCTTGCCAGCAATTAATCAATTTTATTGGATTAAAAAAAAAACTGTGTTATGTTGCTCCTTCTAGTATCATACAGGTTTTCTATTTTATTAATTTCTGCTTTTTATTATTTTCTTTTAAAAAACTATTCATGTTTAATTTACTATGTTCTCTAAACTCTAAGATTTGATGCCTGTTATTTAGACCTTTAAGTTACTTAATTTTTTTATTTATTTTTTTTATTTTTTTTTTAAGATTTTATTTATCTATTTGACAGAGAGAGAGATAGCGAGAGCAGGAACACAAGCAGGGGGAGTGGGAGAGGGAGAAGCAGGCTTCCCGCTGAGCAGGGAGCCCGATGCGGGGCTCGATCCCAGGACCCTGGGATCATGACCTGAGCCAGAGGCAGATGCTTAACGACTGAGCCACCCAGGCGCCCCAATTTTTTTTTTTTATTTTTTAAACATAAGAGGATTATCTACATTTTTATTTTTTAGTGATTTGTACCTTCAATGTGTTGTGATCAGAGAAAGCCATTTATATGAGTCCATCCTTTTCTATTTGTTGAGACTTTCCTAATGGGCGAGAACATGATTATTTCATAAATTATAACTATATCTATCCTACCTCCTAAATAATATAGTATTTTTATTATATATATCAATCCTATAAATAGTAAACAAATATTAATTTTTACATTCAATATTCATTTAGGTTTATCTTCATTTTCTCTCTTTCCATTTTACTTTTATTTTGTGCTGCCCAATACCTTCAAAAAGATAATCTATCTAGAGATACAGATATAAATAGATCTGTATTTATATATACATCTATATATATACATGAACATTTATATATACATCTATATGTATATAGATGTATATATAGGTATATATATATATGAATAGATATATAAATAGCTATTCCAATTTTTTTTCTGTGGGGATTTAGCCTCCTATTATTGGAAGCAAAAGACTATAATTCAGAATCAAAAGGAGAGTGTCACTATTTTAGATCAAAATTATATTAACTGATTTATGCTAAAACCTTCCAATGTTTTCTTTATAAAACAGGACATCTATCATCATTTGGTCATGGCTGGTTCCCATCAAGAAAGATTTTAGCCTCTGAGCCATGTGAGGGATACTTCTAATTTGATTCTGATTTCTATGTTATTTTTTTGTTTATCAACAATGTGCACAGTTTCAGGGAAAATTCAAGATCAAAACACTTTCTGCATTTCTCAGAACTAAACTAACTTTTTTCCTGTGAAGTTGGAACCCAATTGTTATATCACCTTCTAAAACATTCACTATTTAAATAAGATTTTCATGGAAAGATAAAGAATAAAAATACCTTATTACTAAAAAAGGACAATTTGTACTTTTATATAATAGGATGCATTTATCCTAATTTCTTTAAAGTTCTTCAACTGACATGCAACTAATTTTAACCTAAATAGAGAACTTTTGACAAGCTGTATATCATGAGGTAGTAAAAAGTGTGAAAATAATAGTTAATTTCCAATAACGACAGTTTTAGAATTATTCACACTTTATTAAAAATTATCATGGTTCCAATATCTTGCCTTGAAACTGCCCAAACAAAATGGCCTAACTATATTGTGTATTCCTTTATGGGACAATGCTTACATATTTAAACTGCCCAAACAAAATGGCCTGACTATATTGTGCATTGTTTTATTAGACAATTTTTACATACTTCCCCTAGCATTGTTTCAATTTTGAGACATAAGTGCTAATAAATTAATAATACCTGCTTGAAACACTTGTGTCACACTTGTCAGAAAATATTGCCTATAATAAAAAGGACCCTAAGTAAGATTTGCAAGAAAACACTGATTTTATCTCATAAAATGACAATCCAGGGGACTTCTTAGGATTTAGATCTTTATATGTTACCTAAAATATCACATACATATTGGACAGTGAAAGGAAGAATGACACTCTAGTAGAAACCTACCAGAAGAGAAAATACAGTCCTGAAATGTTCTACCATAACTATAACTAAGGTTGTATGCTATGAGAAATTTGAATTACAGTATTTTTAAAATAGACTATTTTTTTTCTCTCAGAAACAAGATCTTCCTTACAATGAATTTCCAAGTGACAGAGAGGTCTTATACACTATAAGATGGCAATGCAACATACATAATGGGGGGGAGGAAGACAACATAGGCCTGAGATAAGACATTTATGCCAAACTACCAGAGTACCAATATCCTAAACCACCATGGCAGCTTCTACTGGTACACAAAAGAACTAAAAGCTCTGACAAGTCCATTGACTACAGACTGGGAGCATGCTTTAAAAAAATGAATTTAAGACTTTATGATTATGTAAATGTATCATTATGCTAAGATCAATACTCTGCACGCAAATAGGTCACACTTAAGCACAGCATTTCCCAAACGATTTCATGGGATTATGAGCTATTAACATGAGCTAATGATATGGTCTATTAAAAGTTATGACTAAGACACATAGCAAAGAATTATTTGGCCAAAAAAGTTTGGGAAATTGTAGAATTGATAAAGAATTTCCTTTACAATAGAATTTCTAACGCTTGTGAAATGCTAATCTGTATTTTGAATAACCAAGGAATGTAGTATTTCACTTTCCCCAAATGTTTCTCCTTCTTCCTCCCCTTGAATTTCAATTAATGAGATCTGTTTGGAAAAGATCAGATTGCAGGCCTACTTCTTCAGTATCAGTGGCCATGATACATGTCTATATGAAAGGAGGTTTTGATTAGGCTTCCTTGTTTTTCTCTTATATAATTATTAAAAGTAATACTTAGAAGGTGATTAAAATATCCTGTCAGCATTGACTCAGCATTTTGTTTTCCTAAACTAGATACATTCATTTTGAGAAATTATCTGTTTTGGGGATCTTTTGGAGTAGACTTGACAAGTGAGGCATCTCACAGGGAGTTTTCCCTTTTTGATCAGTTTTAGGATTATTTTCCTTGCTTTTAGATTTTTTTCCTCAGTGATTGTGTATAGATTCAGAGATGTATCTAGAGACATATTTTGAGAACCTGTGGGGAGAATTTGGGAGATAGAAGGTAAAAGGAGAGAAGAACATGGCCCTAACAAAAATGGTAAAAAAACAAAACAAACAAATTCATACACACACACACACACACACACACACGTGTGTTTCCTGAAAAAGTGAAGAGAACCTAGGTTTTCTGCTTAACAATAGCACTTTCTCACCACTTTCAAATAACCTTTTACATTTTTCCATATATTTTTGGCTGATATGTTTCAGAAACAGTGTGCTAGACACTGCACTAGATGTCAAATATATAATGAAGAACAATTATGTTTATAATCTGGGAGAATCCTACATGAAACAAATAACTAACAGATAATAAGTACATCATTGAAAATAACAGGGTGTCCTGAGAAAGAATAATAGGATACATCTTGTTTAGACTCAAGATATAGACAGAGGTCGAAAGAAATGAAATTTGAGCTGACAATTTGAAGGACAAGTAGGAATTTTACCTCTAAAGGAGCATGGAAAATAGTTTTCCAGCTAGAGAGACCAGCATATGTATAGGCCCATGACTAGAAAAGGTTGACTCATTTGGGGAACAGAAAGAATGGTTCATTATATAGTGATAATCACACAATGTAAAGAACTTAAAAAGAAGTCACATTCTCTGTCTGGTTAATGATGTGCAAGCTGAAGGGTTTAGTACTACTATTTGCAACTTACTTTAAAATCCATCAAAGAGGGGCACCTGAGTGGCTCAGTCGGTTAAGCGGCTGCCTTCAGCTCGGGCCATGATCCCAGGGTCCTGGGATCGAGCCCCGCATCGGGCTCCCTGCTCGGCGGAGAGCCTGCTTCTCCTTCTCCCTCTGTCTGCCCCTCTGCCTACTTGTGCTCTCTCTCTATCTCTCTTAAATAAATAAGTAAAAATCTTTAAAAAAAATCCATCAAAGAAAAAGATGGATTAATGAACAGGTAGAGGAAAGGACAGAACAGATTTATCACAAAGCAATTATAGCAAAATGTTAATTGAAAAACATAGTGGAGTATGAGTGTTCACTATATAATTCTTTCAATTCTTTCTGTGTGTTTGAAAATTGTATATTACCAAAAAAAAAGAACTTTGTATTATTAACATATGTGGTTCAGGGAATTTAAGGAAAGAATGCATTGGGTTAGAACTCTGACGGGATGACCTCCAAGATGCTTTTAGTGTCTCATTATTCTATGCATAAAAATATCAAGAACTCAGTTTTATTTAAAAATATAGTTATCTCCATCAGTGCAACAGAACTACCAGACACAGAGCTTTTAAGTTTGCAAGAACTATATAAATTGGCAATGCATATTCCATTTTCTCAAGACTTATGAATTAGTCATTTCAGCTACCCATTAGTCCCAAAGCCGTCCAAGAATTGTTCAGTGATTACGTTCGATAGTTAAGGGAGAAAATCAGTAAAATTGAAGGATTTTGTTCAAATTAGCCCATTTGAACAGAAATAATTCAGACTATAAAATATACCTACTTTCTGTTACTAAGTATGACTTACAAGGCAATAAGTACAATTTTAAAGAAATAAAAATAGGGATAGTATTTTTATTAATTTTTTCCTTTTTCAAGTTTTTATTTAAATTCCTGTTCAGAGAGTGTAATATTAGTTTCAGGTATGAAAATTAGTGATTCGTGGCTTATATACAACACCTAGTGCTCATCACAAGTGCAATCCTTAATACCCATAATGTATTTAGCCCATCCCCACCTATCTCCCCTCCAGTTACCCTGTTTGTTCTCTACAGTTAAGAGTCTTTTCTTGGGGTGCTGGGGTGGCTCAGTTAAGTGTATGACTCTTGGTTTTGGTTCAGGTCATGATCTCAGGGTTGTGAGATCAAGCCCCACATTGGGCTCCCTGTTTAGCGTGAAGCCTACTTAACATTCTCTTTCTCACTTTCCCTCATCCCCCAACTCTCTCTCTCTAAAATAAAAAAAAAATAAGTCTTTAAAAATTATTAAAAAATGAGTCTGTTTTATGGCTTGTCTCTTGTTTTCGTTATATTCATTTATTTTGTTTCTTAAATTCCACATGAGTGAAATCATATGGTATTTGTTGTTCTCTGACTGGCTTATTTCACTTAACATAATATTCTAGCTCCATCCACAGGTTTGCAAGATTTCATTCTTTTTATGGCTAAGTAATATTCCATTACATTCCATTACATATATAAATGATAGATGATATCGATATATAGATAGATAGAGATAGAGATAGATGATATAGATATATCACCTCCTCTTTATCCATTCATCAGACGATGGACACTGTTTTTTTTTTTCCATAGTTTGGCTGTTGTAGATAAAACTGCTATGAACATTGGGGTTCATGTATCCCTTTGAATTAGTATTTTTGTATTCTTTGGGTAAATACCTAAAGAGATTGCTGGATCATAGGGTTGTTTTAATTTTTGACTTTCTGAAGAACCTCCATACTGTTTTCCAGAGTGGCTGCACCAGCTTGCATTCCCACCAACAGCGTAGGAGGGTTCTCCTTTCTCCACATCCTATCTTTCTTCTGTTGTAGATTTTAGCCATTCTGACAGCTGTGAGGTGATATCTCATTGTAGTTTTGGTTTTATTGCCTTGATGATAAGTGATGTTGAGCATCTTTTCATGTGTCTGTTGGCCATCTGTATGTCTTCTTTGGGAAAATGTCTATTCATATCTTCCGCACATTTTTAATTGGATTATTCATTTTTCAGGTGTTGAATTTTTAAGTTCTTTATAGATTTTGGATACTAACCCTTAATCAGATATGTCATTTGCAAATATCTTCTCCCCTTCCATAGGTTGCCTTTTGGTTTTGTTGATCGTTTCCTTTGATATGCAGAGCGTTTTATTTTGATGAAGTCCTAAGAATTTATTTTTGCTTTTGTTTTCCTTGCCTCAGGAGACATATCTAGAAAGAAGTTGCTATGGCCGATGCGATGTCAAAGAGGTTACTGCCTGTGTTCTCCTCTAGGAGTTTTATGATTTCCCAGTCTCACATTTAAGTCTTTCATCCATTTTGAATTTATTTTTGTGTATGGTGTAAGAAAGTGGTCCAGTTTCATTCCTTTGCGTGTAGCTGTCCAGTTTCCCAACACCATTTGTTAGAGAGACTGTCTTTTTCCCACTGGATATTCTTCCCTGTTTTATCAAAGATTAATTGACCCTATAGTTGTGGGTTCATTTTTGGGTTTTCTATTCTGTTCCATTGATCTATGTGTCTGGTTTGTGCCAGTTCCATACTGTCTTGATCACTACAGCTTTGTCATACAACTTGAAGTCCGGAATTGTGATGCCTCCAGCTTTGTTTTTCTGTTTCAAGGTTGCTTTGGCTATTCAGGGTCTTTTATGGTTGTATACAAATTTTAGGAAGGTTTGTTCTAGCTCTGTGAAAAACACTTGGGTATTTGTTAGGGATTGCATTAATATGTAGTCTGCTTTCAGTAGTACAAACATTTTAACCATATTGTTCTTCCAATCCATGAGCATGGAATATTTTCCATTTCTTTGTGTTGTTTTCAATTTCTTTCATCAGTGTTTTATATTTGCAGAATACAGATCTTTTACCTCTTTGGTTAGGTTTATTCCTAGATATCTTATGGTTTTCGGTAAAATTGCAAATGGGATTGATTCCTTGATTTCTCTTTCTGCTGCTTCATTATTGGTGTATAGAAATGCAACAGATTTTTGTATGTTGATTTTGTATCCTGCAACTTTATTGAACTCATGTATCAGTTCTAGTTATTTTTTGGTGGAGTCTTTTGGGTTTTCTATATAGAGTATCTGTTGTCTGCAAATAGTGAAAGACCTCTTACTTGCTGATTTAAATGCCTTTTATTTCTTTTTGTTGTCTGATTGCTGTGGGTAGGACTTCAATTACTATGTTAAATAATACTGGTGAGAGTGGACATCTCTATCTTGCTCCTGATGGTAGAGGGAAAGCTCTCAGTTTTTCCCCATTGAGGATGATATTAGCTGTGGGTTTTTCATATATTGCCTTTATGATGTTAAGGCATGTTTCCTATATCCCACTTTGTTTTGTTGTGTGTTTTTTGTTTTGTTTTGGTTTTTTTAAGAGAAGCAGAGTTGGGGAGAGGGACAGAGAGAGAATTTTAAGCAGGCTCTGCGCCCAGCACAGAGCCTAAAGCGGGGCTCAGTCTCACAACCCTGAGATCATAACCTGAGCCGAAATTGAGGCAGATGCTTAACTGACTGAACCATCCAGGCACTGCTATCCTCACTTTGTTGAGGGTTTGTATCATGAATGGGTGTTGTACTTTGTCAAATGCTTTTTCTGCACCTATTGAAATGATAATATGTGTCTTATCCTTTCTTTTATTAATGTAGTGTATCACATTGGTTGATTTGTAGCTATTGAACCACCCCTTACAGCTGAGGAATAAATGGTGATCATGGTGAATGATTCTTTTAATGTACTGTTGGATGATTTGCTAGTATTTTGTTGAGAATTTTTGCATCCATGTTCATCCTGGATATTGGCCTATAGTTGTGTTTTTTAATGGAGTCCTTATCTGGTTTTACAATCAGGGTAATGCTGGCTGCATAGAATGAGTTTGGAAGTTGTCCTTCCATTTCTCTTCTTTGGAATAGTTTGAGGAGAACAGGTATTAACTCTTCTTTAAATATTTGGTAGAATTCCCCTTGAAGCCATGTGACCCCAGACTTTTATTTGTTGGGAGATTTTTGATTATGGATTCAACTTTTTGCTAGTTACCAGTCTGTTTGAGTTTTCTATTTCTTCCTGTTTCATTTCTCATTGTTTATATGTTTCTATGAATTTATCCATTTCTTCCAGATTGTCTGATTTGTTGGCATATAGTTTTTCATAATATTTTCATATAATTGTTTGTATTTATGTGGTATTAGTTGTGGTTTCTCCACTTTCATTTGTGATTTTATTATTTGGAGTCTTTTCTCTTCTTTTTTGATAAGTCTGGGTGGGGGTTTATCAATTTATTATTTTTTTAAGACCAACTCCTGTTTTCATTGGTTTGTTTTACTGGGTTTTTTGTTTTGTTTTGCTTTTATATCACTTATTTCTGCTCTAATCTTCATTATTTCCCTTCTTCTGCTGGCTTCTGGGTTCATTTGTTGTTCTTTTTCTAGCTCCTTTAGGTATAAGGTTAAGTTGCTTATTTGAGATTTTTCTTTCTTCTTGAGGTAGGCCTGTATTGCTACATATGTCCTTCTTACTACCACTTTTTCTGCATCCCTAAGGTTTTGGACCATTGTGTTTTCATTTTCATTTGTTTCCATGTATTTTTTTTTTTAAATTTTCTCTTTAATTTCCTGGTTGGCCCATTCATTTTTAGTAGGATGTATCTAACCTCCATGTATTTATGGTCTTTCCAAATTTTTCTTGTGTTTGACTCCAAGTTTCATAGTGTTACAGTCAGAAAATATTCATGATATGATCTCAGTCTTTTTGTATTTGTGGAGGCCTGATTTGTGACTTAGTATGTGATCTATTCTGGAGAATGTTCCATGTGCACTCAAAAAGAATGCTGCTTTAGGATGAAATGTTCTGAATATATCCATTAAGTCCATCTGGTCCAGTGTGTTATTCAAAGCCATTGTTTCGGGATGCCTGCATGGCTCATTCATTTAGGCATCTGCCTTTGGCTCAGGTCATGATCCTACAGTCCTGGGATCAAGCCCTGCATTGGGCTCCCTGCTCAGCAGAGAGCCTGCTTCTCCCTCTCCCTCTGCCTGACCCCCCACTCCCGCTTGTGCCCATGTTCACTCTCTCTCTCTCTCCCTCTATCTCAAATAAATAAATATTTTAAAAAAAAATCCATTGTTTCCTTATTGATATTCTGCTTAGCTGATCAGTCCATTAATGTAGGTGGGGTGTTAAAATCCCTTATTGTATTATTATCAATGTTCCTTCATGTTTGTTATTAATTGTTTTATATATTTAGGTGCTCCTAATTTGGGGGCATGAATATTTACAATTTTTAGAACTTCTTGTTGGATTGTCCCCTTTATTATTATATAGTGCCCTTCTACATCTCTTGTTACAGTCTTTGGTTTAAAAGCCAGTTTGTCTCATATATGTATTGCTACTCCAGCTTTCTTTTGACATCCATTGGCATGATAGATATTTCTCCATCTCCTCACTTTCAATCTGCTGGTGTCTTTAGGTCTACAATGAATCTCTTGTAAGCAGCATATAAATAGGTCTTGTATTTTGATTGGAGTGTTTAGTCCATTTACATTCAGGGTAATTATTGCTAGATATGTTTTTAGTGCCATTTTATTACTTGTTTTGTCATTGCATCTGGAGATTTTCTCTGTTCCTTTCTAATCTTTGTTGCTTTTGGTCTTCCTTTTTCACTCAAAGAGTTCCCTTTAGTGTTTCTTGAAGGGGGTTTAGTGGTCATGAACTCCTTTAGTTTTTGTTCATCTGGAAAACACTTTATCTCTTCTATTCTGAATGATAGCCTTGCTAGATAGAATATTCTTGGCTGCAGATTTTCCCATTCAGCACATTAAATATATCATGCCACTGTCTTCTGGCTTGCCAGGTTTCTGTGGAGAGATGTGCAGCTAGCCTTATGGGTCTTCCCTTGTATGTTAGGGACTTTGTTTGTCTTTCTGCTTCTAGGATTTTTTTTTTCTTTATCACTATATTTTGCAAATTTAACTACAATATGTCTTGGTGTTTACCTGCTTTTGTTGATTTTGATGGGATTCTCTGTGCTTCCTGGATTTGGATGTCTGCTTCTTTCCCCAGATTAGGGAAGTTTTCAGCTATTATCTCCTCAAATTAACTGTGTTCCTGCCCCCTTTCCTCTCTCTTCTTCTTCTGGGACTCCTATGATATGAATGTTATTACATTTGATGGAGTCACTGAGTTCCCTATGTCTCCTCTCATGATCTATAATTTTTGTTTCTCTCTTTTTTTTCAGCTTCAATATTTTCCATAATTCTATCTTCTATATTACATATTCATTCCTCTGATTCTTCCATCCTTATGGTCATTGCATTCAGTCAGTTTTGAATTTCAGTTATTACATTTTTCATTTCTGCCTGATTGTTTTTTACCTCTTTTATATCTGTGATAAGGTCTCCCTGATGTCTTCCATACTTTTCTCAAGCACAGCTAGTATCCTTATGATTATTGCTTTAAATTCTCCTCGGGCATCTTACTTATATCTGTTTCAATTAGATCTCTGGCCTTTTTGGTTCTTTCTTTTGGGATAAATCCCTGTCTAGGCATTTTGTCGAGGTTTGTGTCTTCTCTGTGTTAGAAAAGCCCATTATGTTTCATCTCCTGAGAGTAATAGCTTTATGAAGAAGAGGTTATATAGTGTCCAAGCCTAGCATTCATGGAGAATTTATTTATCAATTTTGCAAATACCTAATTTCCTAAAATGTATCAGGCTTTGTGTTTTGAGGAAACAAAAATGAATAAAACTCTGTCCCTACCTGCAAGGAGCTGAGAGTTTTTTATGAAGACAAATAAGAAGCAGATAGTTACCTTGATGTGTGATACATAGAAATATAGCTAGGCTGACATACACATACGTGAAGAAGAAAAAGTTGTAGATTGTAGAGGCTATTACTTTTCATAGCCCAGATTACTTTGAATCTCCAATTTTCTAGAAAGATTATCCCACATCTCATTTTGGAGATGGCTCTTACTCTATTCCATGTGGTTCTGGTCAGTCTGTCAACCATGGTACACCACTATCCCTAGCTCCATGCTAGGTTCAACATGATTCAGTCCTGGTGAATCAGAAAGTCTAATTCTTATATACAGAAATTGGTATAGAATTTATAAGTAACTCAAACAATATCTTCCATAAGGTTTTTACTGGGGAAATACTGGAATTGATGGTCATCAGTGTTGAATTCTGAAGAATAAGGAGACGGAAAGAGAGGGCTTTGAGGAGAGCAATATAGGAAAAGGAAATAATTCTATTAGCATTTGCTGTTTAATAAACCACCTCAAAATGTAGTAGCTTAATGCAACAAACATTTAGCTCACAATGTTATAGGTGAACAATTTATGCTGGTCTCAGTTATGTGGTTCTCAGGTTTCAGCTTATCTCAGCTGATCTTGGCTAGGTTCACTCATACAACTGTGGTCATTTGTGGACTGACTTCGTCTGACTGGTTTATGATTTCTTCCTCTGAAAAATTGGGAGCAAATGTGGTCTCTCTCCATGTGATCACTAATGCCCCAATAGGCTAGTTTCAGGATTTCAAGAGCAAGGGTAGAAGAATGCAACACTTGTTGTGTCCCAGATTCAGAATTCACAAATACTGCTTTTATTGCATTCTACTGGCTAAAGCAACTTACAGAAACAACGTAGATTCAAGGGATGGGGAAATAGGCTGTGCTTTTGATGACAGAAACTCAAAAGAATTGTATTCATTTTTGCAATTGTCTACACTCATAAGTGTGGCATATTATGGAAAGGCAAAAATAATCAGAGATGAAGCCAGTAAGTTATGCAAAGACATTTGCTTGCCTTTAAGAAAATTTGACTTCATTGTTGAGTAACAAATCATAATTTAAACAATTCAGGCAAAGTATGAGGTTTATCCAAACTCAGGTTGGGATGGAGAGATTAGTAAGATATTAAGTATGCTTTCAGTAAATGATAATTGTTGTTATTTCTGGTTTGTTTAACTTATGATCAAAGGGTCATAATTTAAATATTAAAATTTGGTATTTTTAGTTCAGGAGCTGATGATAAAATTTACCATGTTTTATTTGACAGGTGAAACATCTGTAGTAGGAGCCTATAGTGCCACAGATTTGATAGTAAATTATGGAGATGTATGGCCGTAATCAAGGCTGAATTACAGGCCTGCCATCCTGCTAGGAAGCCTAAGATACAAATCCAGTAAAAAATGCTAAAACATCACTGTAAGAATAGTGAATTGAGAAACCTTTATATAGGGAAAGTAGAGTGTATAGTTAGAAGATATATAATGTGGGATTTCTTTCAGTTACACTAAATTCTAAAATTACAACAAATACTTCTTGCCTTTTAGAAGAAGACAAATGTAGTCCATTATATTCAGTTTGCAAGAACTCAATTATTCAAGCCTACATGAGTCCATTGGAACTAGCATAATCGAATACCATAGATTGAGTGGCTTAAACAAGAGAAATGTATTTTTTCATATTTCTGGAAGTCTGAGTTCAGGGTGCCAGCATGATCAGATTCTGGTGACAGCTCTCTTCAGAGTTTGCTGCTGGGTGTCTTCTAGCTGTGTCCTCACCTGCCAGAGAGGTGGTGGAAGGATGGGAGACAGAGAGAGAAGCTCTCTTTCTCTTTTTAAAGGGATATTAATCCTATCAGATCAGGATCCCACCCTTAGCCTCAGCTGCTTAATTATTTCCTTAGAAGCCTCTCCCCAAATACAGGCACATTAGGGGTTATGGTTTCAACATATAAATTTGGGTGCGTATAGAAGACTGAGGGACACAATTCATAGCAAGACTGATATATGAAAGAAAAGTTCTTCTACCAATAAATAGCCCTTCTTTGTCCTTTCCTCATGTAACACTCAACCCTTCATTTAAATATAGGTTAGACAAATATTTAGTAAGTGATGCCATATTATTAGCTTGCATGAGGTCCTGCCTTGCATTCCTTGTTTGGTTTTATATAAATACCTTATTCCTTGAGATGCTAGCCTATAACTAAAGATAGTTAATAAGTATGTTTGTTTCTCTAATTTCTTAAACAAAAATTTTACTACTTTCAGCCATTCTGGGAAACCCAGAAGTTTCTAAGAAGTAAATATATATTCAACTATGAGTAATGACTCCAGCATATATTATATATTTGAAATCATTAAGACATTTATTTTGACTTAGACCATTTATCAAGTGAAACAGGATGGTGATTACATGTTTAGATGTTTTAAAGAAAATAAAGGTGTAATAGTGACATTGCAAATTTAAATGTGTTTTTGTGCATTAGTCATTTATGAAGATTGATATACTATAATGGAACAAACATCAACTTATAATCAACTAAAATATGATGTTATATTGCGACTGGAACCATGAGGATTGAAAACATCTTAATGAAAAAGGCTTTACATATTACCTGTAATAAATAAATGACATACTGGAATTGATTATTGTTTATTGCTCAGGGAAGAATCTTCAAGACAGAAAAATGCAATATTCTTACAACAAATTTATCAGATCATAATCCAATTGTACTCAATTTTGAGTTGAAAAATAGACCTTCACCAAGTGATGGGTCAATAAATAATACTTTAATTGTCCAGAAGAGCTTAAAGCAATTAAAATTAATATTGAATAATGCCTCTAAGAAAATGCTATAGAAATATCTACAGATATACTTTAATGAAATCAAAGAAATATATGCTACTGTAATAAAGATGCATATGATATGGTTTTTATAGAAAAAATCAGAGGGGAAAAAAGGAGCTCAAAATAACACAGGTAGGAAAAGAGCATAGCAAATACAATTTGTACATATGAAATAATTACTGAATTACTGGAGATAAATATAAAATAAACATTTTTCTTCAAAAACAAAAACTTTTTACTAAAGGCTCATAGTACAGTTAACATGACAATAAATAGAACAACCTGCTCTAGGACTGGTGAAAAGATGAAACATCCCAAATCCCAAATCATGGGAAAGATATAAAGAAATATCAGATATATCAATTCTATACCTCTAATTGCACATCAGCCTCAACAAAGAGGCTGAAACTTCAACGTATGAGAAAATTAACCATAATTTTCAAGCTCTCTTACAATCAAAATAAGGACATCTATCATTAATGAAAAAATATTTTATTTTTTATACCTACAACAATAAAATGGGCATAATTCTGATGGATTCAGTGTCCATTTTCAGTCAAACAAATATAGAATATGTACTAAATTTATCTTTGCCAACAGACCATGTGCCCTCTCCAGCTGAACACTGATATGTATTTTAGAAAAACAAGCTATTCTCTCTCAGTCTTAATCTCTCCCACTGAAACAAAATGAGATAAAGAGAGAGAACTTCATATTTCCCAAATCTAGACAGTTATACACATTCTAATTACTTGGCCATTTTAATGTTCCTGTGTTTATTTGACTGTCTTAAACAAACAGAAAACAGTCCTTTAACCCTCATTACTCCTCTTTAAAAGCTGTAGACCCACTAATAGCCTTCAATTAAATAAGCAGATATGATAGTATGTTAAATTGACAGAATATTCCTCCTTGGATCATGGTACCATATATTCTCACTTTAAGATTTTACTATTTTATATCTGCCATTCATATCATAACAGATGGAGGGGGGATGGATAAAAAAATAAAATACAAATTAAATACACAAAAAAATATACCACAAAGAGTATATATGTATATATAAAATTACTACTTTCTTGTTGAAGATCAGAAGAGAATTAAAAGTTGAGTCATAAACTCTTCATCATCAGATTCTTAAGATATTTTTCTGAATTATTCAGATCAGAGAGATCACATCAAAATAAAACACTGTTGATCCAAACTGGGTTCATAAGCAGAGCTCCTTCATTATCTACCTCCAACGTACATCATTCAAGTTGTATAAAACATGAATGGTTCTGTGCAATACAGCAATTCTATTAATGAACATATTCCATAAGCTCCATTAAGCTTCATGATACACTTTTATACCATAGTGAAGATCACTGATCATTGATAGTACCTTTAAATAGTAGCCCTTCAAGTTTTATAAACTGGTCATGTTAGCTTTACCACTATTTCAAATTGTCATGATCTATTATGAGAAATTTGGCTATTTTAAAAATTATATTGGGGGCACCTGGTTGGCTCAGCCAGTAAAGCATGTGACCCTTAATCTCAGGGTTATAAATTCACATCCCACATTGGACATAGAGATTATTTAAAAATAAAGTTTAAAAATGTTTAAAAATTGTATGTAATGTAGCAATCATCTGTATATATGATAATTTTTTTCTTTCTTAAGCTGAGGACATTTAAATACATGTAAAGATACAAATTTTAGTGAATGCCCTTATTTTAGGGTTGCCTAGATAAATCACTCAATTGGTGAAACTCATCAACAGCTACTTTAAATACATTGCACATGTGCTGGCAATAATAAATGCATCAAAATGCATTCCTTTGACTGGCAGCTGCTGCCTTACTTTGATATCAACAGTAAGAATCATCGACATTTAAGAAAAATTAAATCTGATTAAATGTAATTTTATAATCAAGAAAATATATTAAATGCATGGTGTGCCCTCTCTAAAGTAAAATTCTGTTACTGAAATAAAAGTAAAATTTTTGATTGGTAAATTGATTGTTAGCAGGAAACCCAATAAAAAAAAAAAAACACTGAAATAGAGAATTTCTGTCAGAGACTATGATAATAGCAACACGGTTTTGATAAAATATAGTATACAAGTAAATTACTAATTGGAAATAATGCTAGGGCAGTAAAGTTAAAGCCAATGAGTTTGGACATTATTCAACAGATAGTTGGGAGATGTTACAAATTTTTCTCCTTCAAATATATTCAATAAAAATTGGATTGCTGTGCTGCTATGGAACCACCTAATTTAAGATAAGTTTAATTATTTCTCAAACACATTTTCTTGCTTATCAATTAGGCAAATCATTATCTCTAGTTGAGATTTTTTTTTTTTTTGAGCTCTATGTCAATTGAGAAATTACCTACTGACAATTTCTCTTGGCTGACAACTTATTTTCTTCCCTTGGCCATTATTCATCCACTATAATTTTTAAAATGCTCCTCTTCATGGTCCCATTATCTTCTTAATAGCACAAACCAGATAATTGTGCTCTGTTTTTTATTTGCTTTTTAATAGTTATGTTACTGCATAACAAATTGCCTCAAAGTTTGGCAGCTTAAAACATTGTGAAGAATATTTTACTGCTGTGTGGTATTGCCTTAGGTCCTTCATGATGTAGCAATTGAATTGTTGGCTGGACACTCACTCATCTGAAAGCTTGAATGGGATTGGAGGATTTGTGTTCAAGATGTCTTATCCATGAGACTGATGGCGTGTGGTGTCAGTTCCTTACCCCTTGGACCTCTCCATAGGGCTTCCCATGACATACAGCTGACTTCCCTCAGAGAAAATAATCCAACAGAGAGACTGTGTGCTCAAGTGGGAATATCTCTTATAATCTCATTTTGGAATTGATATATCATCAACTCTTCTGCATTCTATTGGTCACACTGACCAACCTCAGTATAATGTGGTAGGTAACCACACAAGGTGTGAATACCAGCAAGGAGATCAATTGGGGGCTGTCTTGGAGGCTGGCTGTCATATACCTGATCTGTTCGACTCCTGCTTCATCTACTCAATTCCTACCAATTACGGCTATAAAATAACTCAGAAATCTGTACCCTTTTTCTCTAGTTCCCACTGCTACTTCATTTTAGATCTTACTTCTCTTCCTGAATTACTGCTTTGGCAATTGGGTCCTATACTTAGGCTTCTCTGTTCTCCAATCAGTTCTTTATTTTCTATTGTGAACTTTTAAACAGTATTTCCGGTCATTCAAATCTCCCGCTTAAAACCACTTAAGAGCACCCCATTAACTAGGGAAGAATGTTCAAATTGCTTTGTAAGCCATATAAATGTCCTCAAAAAGTTGGACTGTGCTTAAGGTTCCAGCCTCATTTCCTGTCATAGGTGATTTCAATCCCAACTTCCCTTCAACATAACTGTAATATAAAATTACATGCAGTTCTCTGAGCATAAAATGCTTTATAATAGTTCTGAATCATTACAAGTGTTGTCTCTCTCATTGCAATGTCCTTTCCAAAAAAAATTTTATTAGAGCCCTCTTATCATTCTTCATTTATTTGAAGAGTTTGCTAAACCCCAGAGACAACTTATTTGAACTCTTTTCTATTCCATGACCATTGCCAAACTCATTGCAACGTACTGAGGATCTTCTCAAGCTGAGTGGCACATCTTTGGTGTACTGAGAATGGGTTTATAGCTCTCAAGTCTCAGGTATTGAGCTCCCCAGGTCCCAAGCCACTTGCCCCTGGGTGGCCAGCCCCTGTCTATCCTAAGTGCTTTTACAAAAATAGAGTGACTGGTTTTCACTGAAAGGATATGAAATGATACAGGAATATTCTTAATATTTGAAGCTGAATATACTCTGTGTTTAATGATTTGTAAAATTAAATAATTCTGACTGATGCTCAAACAAAATTCTAGTAATAGTCTTTATAAACTATTTAATTATTTTTCTCTAAAGTCACTTATTTTAAAATGATATAATTATTGAAAATAAAATCATATATATTTTATTATTATTCCTAAAATTAATTTATTATTTACAAAATAAACATAAAGTGGAGCCTAAAAACAAAACACAGAAGCATTAGGACCATAATGTGTTTATATGGAAATTTTACCTTTTTCTTGTTTTTTTAAAACCTTTCACCATTTTTTCGAGTTTTTTTAAACTATAAGCATATTTTAATATTCTCTTTAAAAACCTCACTTTTCTTTCCCTAACAATCAAATGGTTCTCAGATTTTCTGAAAGCGCACTAGATTCTACTATGTTTAAGTTATATTTATATATAGATAAATTGTTCTTGATGTTTTCATTGTATTCAGAAATACCGTTCTGTCATTTTCATGTTACGGTAATCAAGAATGTGTATTATCATATGATACATTATGTTTTCAGTAATGAAGCTGTGAAAGAAAACATATTGCATACTGCTTATAGTCTGTCTTTTTCACTAATTATTCAAAAGGTATTTTCTTTATTGAGCATCAAACTTAATTACTTAATTATATGACAGATCAGAATGGCTTTGAAGAAGCTATTCCATTCTATGAAGTGCATAATATGCTATGGAAAAAAATGCCCTAATTACATAATTAACTGATAAAATGGATTGGCTCCAAAGGACATACATAATACGGATGTTTAAAAAAAATTTATCACAGAATTGCACTATAATCCATATTGGCCAAGTATATAATCAAGATTTTGTTTTATTTGTAGATTTACTTGAAAAGGACTGGAAACTAGGACATAACAAAGCTAATAAGATTTTTAAAAGGACACAAATAGAAGGTCTTGGAATAATCAGAATTATGAGACAAAGATCAACATAAATACTGTTCTTAAATGAAGTGACACTTAGAATGGAGTGTGTACCCTTTGGAAAAAGTGGTAATTAAAATCAGCAAATATTTACTGAGGTGCCACAGAGAATATGGCACTGTAGTCCCTTTCAGAGGATTCTAAGTCTTTGGTTGCTTGGAATTCCTAGTCCCACAGATGGTTGGTTGAATTTACATAGGCTGGGGCCCTCAGGGTAACTCCTTATGAAGTCATATCATCTCTCAAGATCTCAGTTTCTTCATGTGAAAAATACAACTTTCAGTCTGGATGGCCTCTGGGATTTTTTTTTTTTTTTTATGTGTCTGCCTTTTTTTTTTTTTTTTTTTCATTTTCATCTACTGAAAAAGAGGACTCAAATTGTGACAAAACAACAGGCAGCTTAACAAGTACTTGAAAGGCAGCTAGAAGACATTATTCTTTAGGAGATACATGTATATAATCATTCTACTTACAAATCAATTTTTCAAATCTATGATGGAGCATTTTGCAGATGGGACTAAAAAAGCAGGAGTAATAGTATTCAGAATAGAATGTAAAGGAATGGCAGCAAGTTTAGGAAAAAAAAAAAAGGAAATAAAACAAAGATAAAACGCCAATACTTGTATTTTGTAAAATTGGAAAAAGTCTTTTTAGGCCAATTTCTCTTCCTGTGTATCACCCACAATAATATTCTATTTTTTCGTTATTGTAACTCCTGATATTGAAAATTCCACAGACTGACAAATATAGTTCAATAACTGTACCTAAATGTGCTTTAAGCCATTCTAAAAATGGCTTAAAAAATAGACATTTAGGGAATCACAGCAGGGTATATCATGGAAGTATGCTTGATTAGGCAATCTTTTCAGTGTCCTTCAAATTACACCACATTGATAGATAGCAGTGTTCCCTGAGATCTTCCTATTTTTAGAAACTCCTAAGACCAACAAGGCTGATAGAGGATAAAAGAGTAATGTTCCAATCATCTGCCCTGCCTGGTCATGGTCTATGTAGATAAAATGATTTGAAGAGTGGACTCTAGTTTTTAATTATTTAAGACAGGTAAGATGGGAAAACAGTCAACTAATAAGAAAATAAAGAGTTGTTTGAAGAGGACCTGAGTTGGTCTGATTGACTGTTTTGAACTTGTTTGGTTGTAAGCAACAGATTCTGAAGACTACACTAATGAAAGTAATAAAAGGGTGATATCAAAATACAAATCACATCAGAGAACACAAAATCACAATTCCAGAGATGAACAGGAGCCATTGGATCATGAAAACCAGACCTGGAATGTAATGCAGGAACCTCTAGATATAAGAGTCTGTCTTTCTGTCTCAGTTCATTTTTCCCTTAAGCAGATCTCAAAAAACAAACTAACTAACTAACAAAAAATGTCTCCTCCTTTTTGTGTCAATTTTCTAATAATTGGATTCTCTCAATATATCCCATATTAAATTCCTAAAAGAACCCCACCAGTCTAAGAAATTGTTGACATCCTGCTTCAGCCAGAATTTTGCATCTGCTATCTCTTAGACTACTATCCTAATCTCCAGTGTCTCCCCCAGCATCCATATTCATTTCTTCAGTCATCAAATATTGAGCTCTTACATAACTGGGTTTTCTAATGCTGGAAATAAAGCAGTTAAGCTGGAAAGAAAGATCCTTGCCGCCATGGAGTTTAATCCCTAGAAGTGGGAGGCTAACAGTTACCAGAATGAACAGCTCAAAAAATAACAATGATTAATTAACAAATAGTGGCAAGTGCTAGGATATGTTAGAGGGATTACTTCGCTACTTTTCATTAGCAATTGGGAAAGGCCAGGGGAGTTGAAACACAGTGTGGAAGCAGGAACATGGCAGGAGGAAATGTTCTAGACATAGGCAGCATCCAGATCATGAAGTCTTCCCTAAGCGAGTAGGAAAGTATTTCCCCACTCCAGTGCATTTTAATCTCTGTTCTAATCCTTCTCATTTTTAATCTTGACTTCATTCATTCATTTAAAACTATTTGTTGAATGACTATCAGGCACTGTTTTAGGCTCTAGGGATACAATTTTGTCAAAAACAGATAAAGATCCCCGTCTTCATGGAATTCTCATTCTAGTAGTCAAAAGAGAGGCCATAGCCAATAAATAAGCAAAGTAAATAATTACTTATCCTATTTTTGCTTAGATTCTAACTCTTAGGCTACTTATCTTTTATCCTCTATAGATTGTAAACTCCTCAAGGCATGGACAACATCTGGTTGTAAATTTATCCATAGGCTGCTACATCTGGTATATGGAAGAAGAATAGAATACTAGGAGAAACACCATATTTCAATACATAATGTTTTTCATTTGGTTGTAATTCTGCTCTCAAAGCTACTGGGCCTAGAACCAGTCACTTCATATCTCTGGATTTAGTTTTCTCAGCTATGTTGCGGGGACAGTAATCTATTAGTATCCAATATGTTATAAAATATAGTTATAACATTTTTTGAAAATCAAGTGAGCCTCAATGTTCCTTCTAAACTAAAAAAAGATACGGGCGCCTGGGTGGCTCAGTCATTAAGTGTCTGTCTTCGGCTCAGGTCATGGTCCCAGGGTCCTGGGATCGAGTCCCGCATCGGGCTCCCTGCTCGGCAGGAAGCCTGCTTCTCCCTCTCCCACTCCCCCTGCTTGTGTTCCTGCTCTCGCTATCTCTCTCTCTGTCAAATAAATAAATAAAAATCTTTAAAAAAATAAAAAATTTAAAGATACATATTTTATTACAATAAATGCTTATTGAAATGCATTGACAAGGTTGCATTTACTACATTAGTCATTTTTTCAGAATCATTTTGAATATGATGTTAGTTTCATATTGGTGTGTATGAAATGAAAGAGTGATCTAATTGTCCTCAAGACTTTCTATTCCACATAACCCTAGTGAAATCTGCTAGTATCGTGTTTCATAAAGTCAGACAAAATAAAATGTTAAGCACAGAAGTTTCAAGAGTAGAAAATTACTTTTTATGCCTTTTGGGAGGATGTTTAAATGAGAAAATGTACTTCCATTTAAAAATGGATGGATTTTTTTCTGTAAGATGATGATAACTCCAAACTGAGTGAAGTTGGGGTCAGAGATTTTTGGAAATTGAATACTCCTGGCTGATAGTGAATCGTCTGAATGAAGGACATAGACAGTCCCTATTGGTGGTATTCTATTGTGGAAGAGCTATTGGAAATTATATCTATGTTCTTTAGAAGCAATATTATAGTAATTGTTAATAATGCTGGGCAAAAGAAGGAAACAATATCGTACATGTGAATGCTAGTTAATATTTAAATAAACATTTTTCAGAAGCAAAAACTTGAAAAATATGACAGAACTTTTAATCAGATAATAGAACATACAGCATAACTAAAGAAATTGATACTTTTAAAATAAAATGTATCAGGAAAAAGCACAAAACATTTTCAGTAAAAAAACTCCTTTTGTAAGACAAAGGCATTAAAGAATTAAAAAAACAAACTGTGGTGGTATAAATGATTGTGATAATCATATTTGACAATTAAAAGGGATTTTATTGGTCTTTTTTGTAATACTTTTAGACACTCTGGTCTTCCTGTGTGGAAAAAAATACCCTTACTGTGACTGACAAGAATTTGGATATCAGCCACCAAATACCAATAGGAAAAACTAACAAATAAATTATGTATTAGGCAGCTTAGAGGAAGAGTAATGGTATTTCTAAGCTTTACTTAAATTCCACTAATAATGTTTTTGGAGTACTTGGGTGCATGCGATTCCTTGAAACACTGGAAATGGAATATAATGTCTTAGAAGTTATTATCCCGAAAAAAAAAATGATCATATGGAATCATTTAACCTCTTTCCTTGACATTGAAGTCATGTAATAAGTTAGAAGTATAAGAAGATGAAAGAATGATAATAAAATAATTCATAAGTATGGTTAATATACTCTCTACTTGAGGCTTTATTTATTTGTTTATCTCTACAATGAAACAACCCTGGTGTGTGATACATTTTTTGTTAAAAGTAGACATCTGGCTATATAGATACATTTTACTTTTTTCCAGATGTTCAACTTTTATGTCCATTATCTAATAGTTGTCAATTTCCAAATGCATTTTAGACTCATACCACACCCATCTTTTAAAGCTCACTCTAGTTCTACAGTGGCAATTGCTTTCCTATTTTTCTTAACTCTAATTTCCTTGAAGACATTATATTTAATACCCATCTCTCTCTCCTTTACTATATATATATAGTGAAAGTTAAATTCTGCCTTGAAGACATGTTGTAAATAGCTGTCCAAAAATAAAATTTCTTCCTAGACAGGCTACTTTTTGGAGTTTTGAGAGAAGTTTAAATCCCTGCAGCCAGAATGGCAAAATATTATGTTCCCTGTTTATGTAAAGATTTAATTTATTCTAACAACTATATAGATATTTGTACATAATTAATATTTTGTTACTTATATTCATATCATAACAAAACATTTTACAATATGTATGATGTATTACAATGGAATGTCTTGCTCATTTTCTGAGAAAAGAAAAAGTAGTGTCCAGTATCAAAGAGCTAAGAAGAAAGAAGCAGCAGCATAATTAGGGTCTTGAACATATAACTTTGGCATTAATTAATTAATTTAATAATCTCTCATTGTACACATATTTTGTTACTATGCTATGGGGGTGGTAATTAATATGAAACACAAGATCTTACAGTATAGAGATTGGAAGCTTTGAATTTAGACTACAATTTTAATTCAAATTCGAAATACATAATAGCTGGGTCACCATAGACAAATTACTTAAATTGAGGTAATTATATCTGACTCACAAGACTGTTGTGATGATTAAAGGAGATGATGTTTAGAAAGAACTCTGTACAGTGCTGAGCACAGAAGTCCTCAATAAACAGTACTACTTTTGCCGTTCTTATTTAGAGATGGAATTTGCTTTCTAGAACCTTATAGTTTGGTCAATCAACCATCCCTACACTGTGTAATAGGAACTTAAAGAGAGGTGAACAAAAATTCCAAGAAAGTGTATAGGAGAGGAGTGCAGCTCATCACAGTACAGTCTCAGGGCTGTGACTGTGGGCACTATAATAAAGGAGCAAGCAAGCCCACAGTTTTTTCAATACTGTGGTCCTGGTACCTGCAGGATGACTTGCCCTCAGCTTATCTGGTGTTATTTGGCTACACAGACTTCAGAGTGGCCATTTTTAACACCCACCCAAAGGCATAGGGTCTGATCTGACAGTTCACAGGGAAGGAAATGTCAATGGTTCTTAATATGTAAAAATATATAAAAAGACTTTTAACTTGAGTCATGGTAAAAGAAATGCAAATTTAAAAAATAAAAAATAAATAAAAATGCACTGAATATTTTTGGACACTACACGATATAATACCTAAATAAAATTAGATAAGTAGTTAGAGTATTATTATTTTAATAATATTCAGCAGAAATTTTACCATATAAATTAGGGAATGCATTTGAAATCTTCATTATTTGCCAAAATCACTCAGTAGAGCAGGGACTAGAACGCAGATCATCCTATTTTATAGCAGCTCAGGGTCCTGAGCAATCCACCATCCTAGCAATTTGGTTTGTTTGTCGATCCTTTTTATGTAGATCCTATATCCCTTGATCTTGCAATGTATGCACAGATGAAATCTTTTCATCAGTCATGAACAAGACTTTATTATGACTTACTTATAAAGCAAGGCTTGCTATTTTCAAATTGGTTTTGACAGAAAAGTTGAGAAATAAGAGAAAGTGCCATATCAAGAATAGTGGCAATGCCTTTCTTAGGTTGGCAGTCACCCCTGACCTCCTACTGCTGACAGGAGAGCACTTTCAGACAGATGGGTCCCCAGGGACACTCAGCAAAGTAGTAATAAGGAATGCATTATGGACATCTTCCACTTTGTGAAGAGGGTGAAATGCTGAAGCGCTCGAAGAAAAAAGAGTATGCAGAGAAATGGAATTAAAATGACTGACATTATCTAGCCAACTGAGGAAAATTATAGGTTAGTCAAATAGATAACGATTTACTGCCCAAGTTTCTGAACCTTAGTGATTGAGAATCAGAAAATGCCTTCTGTGGCTGCCTACAGTCAGCCTCAATCACACATCTTTTTGAAATAGGGGATCATCTAGCCTGTGGGTTCAACCCTCATGAACATTTTTATCCAAGTAAGAAGTCAGTGTAAGTTGAATATCAAGTACTACCATAAAAGTAGGATTGGCAAACAAAAACAAAAACGGGATGTTCAATTATATTTGAATTTCAGATAAGCAGTGAGTATTATTTTTTACTATAAATATGACCCACATATTACACAAAATATACCTATACTAGGAGTTCCTGGCTGGCTCAATCAGCAGAGCAATGCAACTCTTGATCTCTGGGTTGTGAATTCAAGCCCCATGTTGGGTATACAGATTATTTAAAATATATATATATTATACTAAAGCAGTCATGGGTCATATTAACACTAAAATACTAAAACGGCATCTATTAGTTACCTGAAATTCACACTACCCTGTTTCTTGTATTTTTATTTTAAAGCTAGTGACCTTACTTAGGAGACAGTATGTCTTAGAGGGATTCCTATTTAATGTGTATGGAAAAGTGAGAAGCATTTTGCCATCTTCCTGGTGATGATAGTAGCATGGATGGGTGGGAGAGGAACTGATGGCAACTATGTGATTTTTATGTTCTTTTAAAATACTACCTGGAAGAGCCATACTCTTTTCCCTCAATAACTGCTTTATTTAATTACCAGCCTCCAGGTTTTGTAGGATAATCATTATTTTCATTCACTGAAATTGAAGGTAATAATTATTACAGTTTTGGACACCAAGTTTATACCAAGTAATGTGCTGGGTGCTTTAAAGCATTCACTGTTTTATGTATTTGCCCCGTAGTTGTGTGAGGTAGGTCCTTTGAGTATCATTTATAGATAAAGAAACAGGCTCAGAAATTTCCTGCAATTTATCAAAAGTAACAAAGCTATTTAAACAAAAGTCATTTGCTGTTGTCAATGATGATAATGTTAACACTGAATGAGGACTGAGTTTCAGGAAAATTTTACTAGGCCTTGAGATGACTCATTTTACATTCATTATCTCAATTAATTTTCACAGTTGGCCTGTAAGTTGATGACTAGTATTATTATACCCATTTTATAGATGAGAAAAAGGAGGTTTTTGAGTGATTAAGTATTTGATTTTTCCCATGGTCAGACAACCAGTAAATCTTGGAATCAATATTAGATACTAGGCCTTCTTTAATCTAAATCCCAACCACAAAGGCAGGGGTTTCAGTAATTTCTAAAATACTTGGAGTGTTGTTTAAAAATAGAAATTCCTACTGAATCAGAATCTCTGATGTCATGACCTGGATGCTCCAAATGAAATGTGCTTATCATTTTCCCAGTTGATTCTGATACTGGGAAGTAATGAACATGTAAAAATGTTTCAGACTTGGTGATAGTTCTGCCTTTGACTCTGTTAGGTAACGTGGATGAAACTCATTGGACGTTGGGCAGCACCATGGGTAATACTGAGTTTTATTCTTTAAAAAACAAACAAGAGCCTAAGAGCCATCTCAGCTCTTTTGGATTATTTCACTATCCTGTCACCACAGATTGACAGATGGACTTCTCCAATTTGTGCTCAATAATACTCACTTTACTGAATAACGTTTATCTCAACTGTATTACTTGTCCCTAAATTATTAGTTTCTGTGATTCTTCAATGACATTCTGCCCAAATAAGAATCAAATAATATTTCAAGATCTATATATTATGGTCTAGAATATCATTGCTTATGTTATACAAATTTGAAACCAATACAAGTCACATAGAATTAGGCAGACATAGTTAAACAGAAAAAAACCCAGAGAGGGAGCAAATTGAGATGTTCAAGTGTTTTGTGGTGGTAGGAGACAAAGAATATGGAATTCAGATTTTCTGAATAAGGGTAGAAGAATTTAACAGGCCCACTTAACCCAAGGAGCACTGCAAAAACCATTAAGCTATATCCTGTGAAGACACACACACATGGTGATTTGTAGAAAGCATTTGTAGAATCTTGACAATTCTAGGAGATAAATACTTCCAGCATTTCATGAATTTCCAAAATAGAAAACAAGAACAGTGATATTGGAGGTATTAGGAAAACTGTTCATTCACTTTAAAGACTGAGCTCTAGATAATTTAAAACAGAAACTAAGACTTTGTAACTTGTTCTTTTATTCTGATGCAAGTATATGAATTGTATGACTTGTGATAAGGAATGTAGTCAAGAATAGATTAACTGTCCTAATATGGCTTATATAAAAAGTGGTTGAGAAGAAATTGATATATCAATTATCTCCATTTTAACTTAATATGTTCTACCTTCCTTACATCCCCTGGACCTAGCCAACTCTGTATCATATGATCCTGCATTTCCAGCTAGAAATGATTCGATTTCCAATGTACTTTCTGGCCAGAAATAAATGTGTTCTTTCCCTGGATTTTGAATAGAAGAGGTACATGAACAGGTGTTCAGTCAGAAGCAAGATAGGAAAAAAATAAAAATAAACAAGCCACATTGGGTGTAACTGATTGATGTTAATTCCCTGGTATTAGCAGACAAGCACATAAACTCCTGCTGCCGGGCTCTACCCAGAAATGTCAACATTTGTTACCTTTGTAATGTCAGAATGCTCCAAATTTCCTGAATTTCCAGGAGGCCTATTTTCACCCTTAAAACAACCCCATTTCCTTTGATTTAGCTAGTTTGAGTAGATTTCTCTTGCTTAAAATGTAATAAATTATAATTCAAAAAATAATCTACTAGTCCTTCCCTCCCTTTTTCCCTCTGTCTCAACATCTATGAATTGGAAAACAAACAGGGAATGAAGTTTCCCTTAGTGTCAACTTGAAGTGAGTATTAAATATATGTATGATCTCTGAGAGAAAAGGATCAGAAATTATCACTATCTTCCCACAGGTCTCTTTCTTGTTAATTGTACTACGAAAATCTTAATGCTAGAATCTATACTATATCTAGCAAGTGAGTTGAAATCTTTTTGAGTGTTTTATGATTTCCCTGCACAGCCTTTCATCATGACTGTTATGTGAACTTTAAACATTTTGCATACAAGATTATAATTACTCTAACTCTCAAAAAACCTTGCTTTCCTTTGCTTTTTTTTTTTCTTTATCTAGATCTACCTGTTGTCAGAATGGAATTTGGAATTTCCAATTAAATGGAATTTAAAGTATATCAAGTAATTGTAAGCAAGCACATGAACCATTGTAGCTCACATTGCACCTTGCTATCAAGACAAAAATAAAACTGCTTGCTTGTTGTTGTTGCCAATTCAGGAAATGGCGTTTATAGAAACTTTGAAGAAACAGCTGTGACTTACCAAAAGTAACTCATTTGTTAATGCTGTAATAAATTACAATTCGCTGACTTCGTTGAACCCGACTCATGCAATATAAAATGAGATGGTATTTTGGGTCTCAAAATATAAAATCAAGTCTGAAGTCAGCTGAAATTTATGGTTGCCCCTGTATATGTATAAACAGTTCAATTAAATCCATAGTATTAGAAGTTGAATTTCATATTTTTGTTAGTAGAGAATTATGGGTAAATATGCATTTTTTTTCACATACATTGAGAATTTTATGTTTATCATTTGTGTTCGAACTCTTAGTGGGTCATATATAGCACATTCAATCTGCAGGTAAATTCTGGACACAGTATCTAGAATATACCTTTTTTTGGGGAGAGCTATTAATATTGTGGTTAAGGTTATCTAGTCAAATTTCTACACTGTAGGCTGTAAACCTATTTGCCAGGCAAAGGACATCTGTTGCCCATCACTAGGAGTAGAAGTCTGAACACTTCTGTTCATTGATTGCATCTTGGTAGCAGAGTCCAAGACCTAAATAGAACAATGCTTACTCACATAGAAAAGAGACAGAGCAAGATCAGCGCCAATAGTGGGCATCAATCCCCAATAGCCAGCAGATTCCTCCTAACAACCAACAAAAGGCAGTTGGTCTGCATGCACTCCTTTTGTGCTGCAGTAGAAGGAAACCATTTCCTCCCCGTAGGAGATAGACATAGTGGTGGGGTTGACCAAGTGCCATATGACATACACACTTAAGCAGAACTATGGACTATCCATTGAATTTGAAACAGGGAAAGATATTCCCATACAAAGCCATTAGCTTGGCAGAGGCTGTTGAGGCTCCTTATCTCTTGGTAAGGAAGTGTTCTGAGACCTAGGAACTGACCGAGCAAGCCCAAGAAGGAAAAGCACATTGCACAACGGCTGTTTTTCCAACAGTATAGTTTTCATTCCCCAGGAAAATAAAGCTTTATTAGAGACACAAATCTGTCACTCAAGGAGGTAACGTATAATGGTACACAATCAAACAAGGCTTTCATGTGTGTATTTAAATAGGAAATACTTGCCTATCTTTTAAAAATCATCAGATGAAAGAAAATGAGGATCAAATTCTAGATTCAGTTTAGAAATATAATTCGATATTTTAAAAATTAGGTTTACCATATGCTTTTATTTTCTTGTAAAATAGTATTGGTGTTCTAATTCAAGATGGTGACATAGGAAGATACTAAACACACCTCCTCCCACAGACACACTGGGTCTACAGCTACAGATGGAAAAATTTCCTTTTAAAAAAATCTAAAGCCTAGCTAAATGATGCTACACATTGAACAAATGAGTTCAAAACCACATGATAGGCAAGGGTGGGACACAATCTCACTTTACGCCCAGCATGGCAACCCACATCTGGGAGGGAACTCAAAACCTGGAGTTTTCCCTAAGGAACAAAGGGCTTCAATTCTACATTGGGCACCCCAACTTTTAAGACATGTGCTTGAGAGATGGGACTCCAAACAGCCTAACTTTGAAACCACTGAGGTTATGTCCCAAGACCCGTAAAACTGTAAGACCCAGCAAACTGAGAAACAGCTCTTAGAGGGCTCACATGCTTGGACCCACCTACTCCAGGGCCCAGCTCAGAGGCAGCCAATCATAATTATTTTTTACTACTTGACTACTTTTGTCCTTTAACCTTGATACTAGCTTTATAAGTTATTAATCTACTACCTTTACTGTATATTTACCTTTCCAGTGACATGTATTCTTTCATATGTGCTCTTGTGTTAATTAGCACACTTTCTTTTCAGATTAAAGGTTTCCCTTTAATATTTCTTGTAAGGCTAAAAAGGAAAAAATAAAACTGTCACTATTTGAACATGACATTATATTATATATAGAAAACCCTAAAGACTCCATCAAAAAAACTGTTAGAACTAATAAATGAATCCAATAAAGATGTAAGATTCAAATTCAGTACACAATAATCTGTTGTGTCTCTATACATTAATAATGACATATCGGAAAAAAAAAATTTAAAACAACCTCATTTATAATTGCACCAAATAGAACAAAATATCTAAGAATAAATTTAACCAAGGAGGTGAGAGACCTGTACTCTGCAAACTATAAGATATTGATTAAAAAAACTGAAGATGACACAAATAAATTGAAATATATTCTGTGCTCATGAATTGGAAGCATTTATATTGTTAAAATATCCATAGTATCCAAAGCAATATACAGATTCAATCCAATCCCTATCAAAATTCCAATGGCATTTTTCAGAAAAAAATAGAATAACCTAAAATTTGTATGAAACCACAGTAGACCCCACATAACCAATTCAATCTTGAGAAAAAAGAACAAAACAAAAGGCATCACATGCCCTCATTTCAAACTATATTACAAAGCTATAGTAAATAAAACAGTGTGGTAATCAGCATAGAAATAGGCAAATAGATCAATAAAACAGAATAGGGAGCCCAGAAGTTAACCCATGCATATATGATTGATTAATTTATACAAAGGAGTTAAAAATACGCAATGGAGAAAGCATAGTGTCTTCAGTAAGATGCTGGGAAAACTGGACAGCCACATATAAAAGAATGAAACTAGACCACTATCTCACACCATACAAGAAAATTAACTCAAAATGGATTAAAGACTTGAATGTAAGACCTGAAACCATAAAACTCCTAGAAGAAAACATATGTGGTAAACTTTCTGACATAGGTCTTGGCGATGATTTTTTGAACCTGACATGAAAAGCAAAATCAACAAAAGCAAAAATAAACAAGTGGAACTACATCAAACTTAAAATCATTTGCCCAGCAAAGGAATCCATCAACAAAGTGAAAAGACAACCTACTAAATGGAAGAATATATTTGCAAATTGTGTATCTTATAAGGGGCTAATATCCAAAATATATAAAGAACTCATACAACTCATAGCAAAGAAACAAGCAATCTGATTAAAAAAATAATCTGAAAATCTGAATATACATATTTCCAAAGAAGATATACAGATGGACAACAGGTAGATGAAAAGATGCTCTACATCATTAATTATCAGGGAAATGCAAGTCAAAACCACAATGAGATGGCAACTTATACCAGTCAGAATAGTTAGTATCACAAACACAAGAAATAAGAAGTGTTGTTGAGGATGTGGAGAAAAGGGAACTTTGTGCTCTGTTGGTGGGAATGTAAATTGGTATCACCACTGTGGAAAACAATATGCAGGCTCCTCAAAACACTAAAAATAGAACTACCATATGATCCAGTATGTCCACTTCTGGTGTTTATCTAAAGAAAACAAAAACCCTAACCCAAAAAAGATATCTTCACCTTCACGTTCACCGCAGAACTATTTACAATAGCTAAGACATGGAATAACCTAAGTGCTCATTGGTGGATAAATGTGCTCTATTATTCAGCCATAAAGAAGAATGAAATATTGCCATTTGTGACAGCATGGATAGACCTTGAGGGCATTATGCTAAGTGAAATAAGTCAGATAGAGAAAAAAAATACTCTATAATCTCTCTTATGTGTGAAATCTTAAAAAACAAATCAAGTTCATAGATACAGAGAACAGATTGGTGATTTCCATAGGTGGGGATTGGGGTAGGAGAAATGGATAAATATTTTTTTTTTCTTAGTTTAAATTAATTGAATAAAAGTTTAAGTAGGTATACGGAAATAATAGATATCTTTATTATTAAGAATGAAAAATTATTCTGGAGAAGGGAAATTCATTAGCCCCTGACACTTGAGGGACCATCATAAATATTGGAATTTTTATATAGAGATTGTCAAATTTGATTATCACATAAATGTATTCATATACCTTTTTATACCTTTAATTCTCCTCTCTCCCTCTCCCCTGCCCTCATCTTTCTGTCTTTCCTTCTGTCTCTCTAATGTTCTGCTGATTAGGTTTGGGAAAAAAACAGCTTAAACATCATTAAACATTTTTCCCTGAATATTTCTTAATGGGCTTTTACATTTTATAACTCCTGAAGGGGTACACTGTATGATTATTTTCCAAATAGTATATATTTTTTTGCTTGAAAGTAATCTTAATAAATGAATATCAACACATGAATACTTCATAGAATGGCATTTGTGTAAGCATAGGCTAGTATATTCTATAATATGTTTTCATGTACATTAATAAATATGTTCATTTCCAGGACATTCAAGGTACTTAAGTTTACATCAAGTACTTAAATTTACTATGAAGTGAATACAATTTCATCTTTACATCAACTTATTTTCATGTATTTCATGAAATGAAACTGAATGTTGCAAAATGAAAATTCTCTTTATTCTACATATAAAGAAAACTTATAAGTGCAAATTTTTAATTAGATTAATTTAATATGATTTTGTAAGACACATTGCACAAAATTCAAACAGTACAAAAAAGTATACAATAAAAATTTTGTCCTGACCTCAACCATTTGGTTCCTTTCTCCAGAACAATAGGAGTTAAAAGATTTTTGTGATTCCTTCTAAAGATATTTTGTATACATGAAAATATTCATATATACACTTTCCATTTTCTTTAAAACACAAATTATAGCTACCTGGAAAATTAAATAGCATTGAATTCCTGAAGCAATTGCCTTTAATATATCCATAGGTTGGTAAATTACTCTAACTAATAATATACCAATAAATAAATTACAGAACAGAACAACAACAACAACAACAAAAGACAGGAAGAAAGTTTACAAAACCCATTAGAAATTATTGAGGAGGTTTCAAAAATATCAAGATATGATTATGGTAAGTTGTAGCTCCTGCAAATGTTATCATTGTATGTGGTAATAAGTATTAAGAATAAGGTTTTTTTTTCAAGATTTTATTTATTCATTATGTGAGAGAGAGAGAGAGAGACAATGCAAGAGAACACAAGCGCTGGAGAGGGAGAAATAGACTCCCTGCTCAGCAGGGAGCCTGATGTGGGGCTCCATCCCAGGACCCCGGGGTCACAACCTGAGCCAGAGGCAGATGCTTAACTGACTGAGCCACCCAGGCACCCCAAGAATAAGTTTTAAGAACAATCAATTTATGTTATTTATATGGTATCTAAAGAAATACAGGAATTAGCCAGAATTTGTCATTTTTAATATGACCATAGGTCCTAGTTTGCATGCCAGAATCCTTCTTTGAGCCAGTTGTCCCATTGTAATTATTGATAGTGCTATCTTTTACTCTCACATTTTTCTGATTCAGATAATTAGTTATATAGTCATTATTAATCATATGGGATTTGGTACTTGGGATTCAGGAGAAGCCAAATTAGCCTCAAAATCAGTACAATTACCCATTCCATTCTAATCCCACCTAGTGGAACTGCTGAAGATAAACTGGTCTAAAAGACATGAGCCATTGCTTCCAGGTGTTGTTTTCCAACCATTTTGTGCTAAATGGCCCACAGTGAGCTGGCCTGGGGTTCAGTGAAGGCCTGGAAGGGATCCATAGAGCTATCACTAGGCAGCTAGTCCACATGACTTTTTCTCCCTAATCCTTCTTCTCACTAAATTGCAAAGAGAACTTTAAGGACTTGCCTTGTTTGTATTTATCGACCATTCTTAAAATGAGTTATTGCTTAGAAAACATTACTCTTGTTTGTTTTTTATTGTTTGGAGAGTTGCAGAATGCTTTTAAACTACTTTTAGAAGAATAAAGCAAGATGCAGGTCAATGGTTATAAATTCAACTAGACAGAGAATGTACTGAAAAGGTAAAGAAAGAAAGGCTCAGCAATGAAATTAAAATGTATATTTAAATGTTTGTTGTGTACTCTGTTTGGTAGAAGTTTGTCTCACTGTTTCTCTACTAAGAACTCTTTTTAAATGTGTTTTGTTATTGTCGCACTTTTTACAACGAAACTCTACTTGACCAGTTCCAAGCTGTACAACCTGTATGAAGCTCCTCCTCTCAGTGGGTTTCTTATTTCTATGTGGAATCTCCTCTCTTGCAGTGTCCTGTAAATAAAGATTAAATTCCACTCTTTTCTTTAAAAAAATAAAAAACAAAAATAAATAAATAAACTACAGGTAACTTCTGGATACAATCTGTAGGATCAATCTCTCTTTCTCTCTCTTTTTCTCTCTCTCTTCTTTCCTTGGTAGGACTTTTGAGGACAAAGCAACTTAGGCCAAAGACCATTTTTCTATATGATCACAGGCAATTAAGTTATGGTTTTTACTCCTCAGAACAATGAAACCTTAAATGGACAAGTTCCATTTAATTCACCCCTCCTGAGTTCAGTAACACTGCAATATGAAAAGATCCCAGAAACTAAAAAAGGTACTTTCGTTTTTAGCCCTCCTGATGTAGAAGGGAAGAAGAGTATAGTGCATTTATCCTCAAAGTTTCCCAAGATGACTCCTTGAATTATAAATGGAAAGATGAATTTTGCTGCTGCCAAACAGGCTGAGGTGAGTGAACTAATTACATCATTTCTCATTATAAACTTTAAACAAGTTTTTGGCCAGTTAGAGCCCAGAATCTTCACATTAAAAATGGTGACTTTTTTCCATTTGTTAATAAATATTGGCTTCTACTATGTGCCATATACCATAGATCTAAATATAAATTGATGAACAAATGAACAAGTCCTCATAAAGCTTACAATCTAGTGGATATTCAGTTATTCTATCATCAAGAAATCAATAGTATCTATACATGGGTTTATTTTAAGAATTCAATGAGATAATTTTTGAAAAGCTTTAGCTTCATGTGTGGAATAATGTAAAAAGTTATTGTCAACTGCTAAAGAAATAAGTGGGATATTCAATCAAAAATTGCTTGTAGAAGAAATAGATATATAATGTATGCACTTCCTATCCATTATTTATCAGTCACACACTCTAATGCACAGTTGATTTCCCTGAATTTGGAGGGTAGTGACTATAATCATCCATGAATTAAGGCAGGATTGAAAATTTTGTGAAAGACAACCATCTGCTATCCCTGGGGGACACCTTGCTTTTGGATATCTGATTTTTATTGTTCCTCTTATCATTATGATAGAAATAGTCTTTTGGGTTGCCTGTTCTTAAATATAGAAAATTAATACATGTGACCTAAAGGTAATCATACTAGATCAAAACAATTTTGTAGCAAAAACATAATAGCATATACTTCAACAGGTCCCTTTTTTTAATCCCCATTTAATGACACTTCTACTGGTATGACTCCACTGAAAATATGTCTAAACTATGAGCAGAAATACATCACAGCATATTTATATACATATGGTAAATGCAGATATACCTAAAGACACCTTTAAATAAATAAATAAATTTAAATACAATTTGTATTACTTTTTTAAATTTATGAACATTTAAATATTAAAATTTAAGTAACCATTTAAAATTCAACATGATGGTACACTTATAAAATGATTTACTTTTCTGATGATATATTTATGAAAATTATGATTAAGCTTTCAGTCAACACTTTCAAATTCCGATACCAGAATGTGTAGTTTATTCTCTTATAAACTAGGTAATATGAAAATACTATTCTTCATCAATAAAATCTTCACTCTGAGAGAGCAAAAGATGATTAGTTAATATAAAAATATCAAGGAAAACAAAATATCAAGTCTCTTGATGATGTCACACTGAATAAAAAATAAAATCTGATTTCAAGAAAAATAATTTTAAAAACAATATTTTGTAATGTTGTAAAATATGTAAATCCAACAACAGAAATAATCTTCCAAAAGAAAAGAGGAAAAAAATTGGCAAGTAACCTAGTATTGAGAATCCTATGTCAGATTTGAATGAGAAAACCTGTTTCAACTTTAGCTTTTTTCTAATTCTTTTTGACTTTTGAACAAAACAATCAGGTTGGACTATTATTCATGTGATTCTCAGAGTGGGTAGTATATACAGCTCCCTCTGTGTTGGGAATTAATTTTCTATGTATCTGGTGTTTATGCACATCTTCTGAGGAGAGAGCATTAATAGCTGTGTTCAGAGATGTTTACCTAACAGCCATGGAAATATAAAGATAGTGCCTCCTGGAGATATTCCAAGCTGTCTCTCCTAGACACAGTCTAGGGTAATTAAGTTAAAGGCATCTCCTCCCCTTCTCCAGAGACATTCTAGGATAAGATAATGTTTCCTTCTCAAGGAAAAAGGAGAGGAGAGGAGAGGAAAGGAGAGGAGAGGAGAGGGGGGAGAGGAGAGTTTGTCAGAAGAGCAGGATCTCAGTATCTTTTAGAGTCCAGAACACACAATGAATCCATTGTATGCACATCTACCTGGGCTTGCCTGTGCATCAGCCCCATGGAACCTGAAGGACACAGGAAACTGGTACAAACATGATGTTCAAGCTGTCTACTATGTCTACTAATAAACTGTTTAAACCATTTTAGCTAATTGTCTCCTTACTGGATGAATCTATGAAAGTGGGACAAGTCAGTCTATCTACTGCGCTAGTTTCTGCTATTTAGGAACTGCTTAATCACTTGACACTGATGATGGCAGAATGTCCATTAAAATCACATAAGGTAATTTTCCAAAATATGCATGTTCCCCTGGATTCTTAGCTCTCCCACACCTGTTTGTTTGTTTAAAGATTTTATTTATCTATTTGAGAGAGAGTGTGTACAAGTGTGGGGGAGGGGCAGAGGGAGAAGCAGGCTCCTTGCTGAGCAGGAAGCACAGTTTGAGGCTTGACCCCAAAACCCCAGGATCATGACCTGAACCGAAGGCAGATGCTTAACTGACTGAACCACACAGGTACTGCTCCCATACCTTTTTGAAGGCTGGCCTTAACAAAACCTCAATAAGATACCACCTCACACCAGTCAGAATGGCTAAAATGAACAAGTCAGGAAATGACAGACGTTGGCGAGGATGCAGAGAAAGGGGAACCCTCCTACATTGTTGGTGGGAATGCAAGCTGGTGCAGCCACTCTTTGGAAAACAGTATGGAGGTTCCTCAAAGTTGAAAATAGAGCTACCCTATGACCTCGCAATTACACTACTGGGTATTTACCCCAAAGATACAAATGTAGGGATCCAAAGGGGTACATGCACTTCAAAGGTTTATAGTAGCAATGTCCACAATAGCCAAACTATGGAAAAAGCCAAGATGTCCATCAACAGATTAATGGATAAAGAAGAAGTGGTATATATATACAATGGAATATTATGCAGCCATCAAAAAACAAAAACAAAAACAAAAACAAATCTTGCCATTTGCAATGACGTGGATGGAACTACAGGGTATTATGCTAAGCAAAATAAGTCAATCAGAGAAAGATATGTATCATATGATCTCACTGATATGAGGAATTCTTAATCTCAGGAAACAAACTGAGGGTTGCTGGAGTGGTGGGGGGTGGGAGGGATGGGGTGGCTGGGTGATAGACATTGGGGAAGGTATGTGCTATGGTGAGCACTGTGAATTGGGTAAGACTGTTGAATCACAGACCTGTACCTCTAAAACAAATAATATATTATATGTTAAAAAAAAGGAAGAAGAAGAAGAAAAAGAAGAAGAAGGAGGAGGAGGAGAAGGAGGAGGAGGAGGAGAAGATAGTAGGAAGGGAAAAATGAAGGGGGTGAATCGGAGGGAGAGAAGAACCAGGAGAGACTATGGACTCTAAGAAACAAACTGAGGGTTCTAGAGGGGAGGGGGGTGGGGGGATGGGTTAGCCTGGTGATGGGTATTAAAGAGGGCACGTATTGAATGGAGCACTGGGTGTTATATGCAAACAATGAATCATGGAACACTACATCAAAAACTAATGATGCAATGTATGGTGATTAACATAACATAATAAAAAAAAAGAAGAAGCCATTGTTTTTTAATGAACGATATCTTATTCTTAAGCTATGTTAAATAAATAAGGAAGGAAGGATGTAAAAAAATAAAAGAATGGAGAACTACTGGAACTAGTTAATGGAACTCATTTATTAATAAAGGTAGACACTAAAGATGCAAAACTGAGGCTTCTGTCCTCAAGTGCCATACTGTCTTATAAGAAAGGGAAATGAGTTCCACATAGAAGTGAACCATATGATATCAGTCTTTCTCAGTCTTACTTATGTCCCTTAGCATAATACCCTTTAGTTCCATCCATGTTGTCACAAATGGTAAGAGATCACCCTTTTATGACTCAGTAATATTCCATTGTATAAATATACCACAATTTCTTTATCCACCCATCTATTGATGGGGACTTAGGTTGCTTTGATATCTCAGCTATTGTAAATAATGCTGCAATAAGCATAGGGATGCATATATCTTTTTGAATTAGTGTTTTCATTTTCTTTGGATAAATACTCAGTAGTGGAATTATTGGATCATATGGCAGTTCTATTTTTAATTTTTTTGAGGAAACTCCATACTGTGTTCCACAGTGGCTGTACCAATTTACATTCCCACCAACAGTGCAATAGCCATTCTGACAAGTGTAAGGTGAAATCTCATTGTGGTTTTGATTTGCATTTCCCTGATGATTGGTGATGTATTTCTGTGTCTCTTGGCAATCTGTATGTCTTTTTTGGAAAACGTGTCTATTCACGTCCTCTGTATATTTTTTAATCAGATTGTTTGGGTTTTTTTGGTATTGAGTTATATGAGTTCTTCATATATTTTAGATAGTAGCCCCTTATCAGATACATCATTTACAAATATATTCTCCCACTTAATAGGTTGTCTTTTTGTTTTGTTGATGGTTTCCTTTGTTGTGCAAAAGCTTTTTATTTTGATGTAATTCCAATAGTTTACTTTTGTTTTTGTTTCCTTTGCCTAGGAGACATATCTAGAAAAAATGTTGCTACGACCAATGTTAAATTACTGCGTATGTTTTTCTCTAGGATTTTTATGGGTTTTAAGTCTCATATATAGGTCTTTAATCCATTCTGAGTTTATTTTTGTGTATGGTGTTAGAAAATGGTCATTTCATTCTTTTGCATATAGCTATCCAGTTTTTCCAGCACTATTTATTGAAGAAACTGTCTTTTTCCCATTGTATGTTCTTGCCTCCTTTGTCATAGATTAGTTGACCATATAAGCATGGGTTTATTTCTAGGCTCTATATGTTCTATTGATCTATGTGTCTATTTTTGTCCCACTACCATATAAAACAAATGAATAAACAACCAAACAAAAGACAGAATCAGACCTATAGATACGGAGAAAAAACTGGTAGTTACCAGAGGGAAGAGGGTTGGGGGATAGGCAAAATGGGTGAAGAGGAGTAGGAGATATAGGATTTCAATTATGGAATCAATGTCATAAGAATAAAAGGTACAGTTTAGGGAATATAAGTCAATGATATTGTAATAGTGTTGTATGTTGACAGATCCTAGCTACACTTGTGGTGAGCATTGAATAAAATGGAACATTTTTTGTCAACTATATTCAAAAATTATTTTTAATTTAAATTAAAAAGTAAAAAGATAAAATTTTAAAAAAATAAATAGGAAATGAGTTAAAAACACTCTATAGATAGAATGATAAGTCTAGGAAAAAATACATACTTAAATATATAGATGAATACTCACAATAGAAATATTTTAAGAGAGTTCATGACATGTGATTTATACCTAAGGTGAATAGGAAATAAGGGGAGTTCTTCATAAATGAAGAATAGTTAATGTGCTGAGTTTAGTTTGTAGAGTCAGAAAAGGCTTCCTAGAAGAAGTGTCATTTTATCTGTATTATTGATGAATATTTATGAATTCGCTTCAAAAGAAAACCAGTGGTGGTGAGAGTAAGAGCCAATAAAATCAGCTGGACCAGTTTGAGTAAAATATAGATTGCCCTGCTCTAAGAACTATAGGTACTTCAGTATGACTGGAACATTGGCTAAAAGAAGGAGTAGGATTAATTTAAAGACAGTGACTAATAATGTACCTCTTTGAATAAATAGGGATGAGTTTAGGCATTAACCCACACAGACTTTGTAGCTATAAAATGTTTTAATGAGGAGATATTCATTATCTGATTAGATCTAAGTATAGGTGGTGAAAATCTAATATTTATTGAGAGTTACAATGTACACATTTACTATATAGAATATTTAAGGCAACATGACACTGGTAACACCATAACTATTCATTTGGTGGAGATAGGAAAACTGATACAGAGAGAAGTTAAGTAAAGCAAAACCCGAATTTAATCCCTAGAGTATGTTTATTGTTACTATACTCTATACTTTACTATTTTGTTATGGAGTATTCTCTGTGTGCCAGTACATGGAGAAAATGGACCAGAAGCTGACAAAAAGCAACCTCAGTACTTCAGAAGAGATACAATAGGACCTTGCAGAACAAACCTTACAGTTGTATAGATATGAAATGAAGACAAAGATAAGTGGTTTAGGATAACTTTCACATTTAGGGGTTGTGTAGTTTCTAGTTCTATCATTCTAAGATCTAAAAACTAGTACCATTTTAGAGAAAAAAGTCAGAACTCAAAGGAAAATTGGATACCCTTTATGGCAGACTGATGGCAAGTATATGTCATTGTTCTTATGTATTTCTGAGCCCATGAGAGGGCATGGTAATTCATCATAGAACTCTTTCTAAATCTTAAATCCTTCCTAGTGACTTCAGTTGCATTATTTAGTTTAATTCGCAGAAAGGCCCAGAGAGATAGATACTATTATTTCCATTTTACAGATAAGGAAGTTGAGGCTTAGATAGAAAATAATTTGCCAAGGTAATCTAAAGAAAAGACACCAAAGCTGATTTTGCACCTAGATAGTCCACCACCAGAGTAGGCGCCCTTTGGCACAAAATAATATTGTCTCAAAAGAGAATCAAAGAAATCACATGAAAAGTAAATCAGTTGATTATCAACATTTTATATTATATATAAATATGCCAGTTCCTAACTATCTTATTAAGCCAGAGATCTCAATTTAGCCCAGTCTCAGGGAATGAAATTTTGCAGGTTTGCAATGATAATGAAGGACATTTCTTTCAGGCACAAATCAGCAGCAACTAATGAAATTCAGATAATCCTATATGACCATAATAAAAATACTTCTGTGCCATATTTGTGTTCCAGTTGGTCTACTCCTTGAATAATACATATGCCCTACAGTCAAAATCAGAACAAAATTGCATGTTTTGATAGTTTCTTATTTTGCAAAGTCTAAAAAAGACGAGAAGATAATAAACATATAAGGCATGTAGAGAACCTCCACATAAAAGGAAATCCATAAATCTCATTAGACTGGAAAAATACTTTCAAAGTAAACCTAACTGAATAACATATGAATATTATAACTGGCTCAAATGCAACAGCTTGTTGGCCAGCTATGGAAAATCATCAGGTTCATTTCAGTGTGTAGCTTGTGTTCCTCCCCTAGAAATAACCATGAACCAGATGGAATATAACTATCAGTTAGGCCTGCAGGGTTTATATCCTACCAAACTACTATTGAATTTTTCTCTTTTCCTTTTGTGGATTGCCAATATTTGAAATTTCTTCAAGTATTCCAATTTCTTAAAATAGCATGAAGTATTTTAAAGTCAAAACTAAAGTAAAACTCTAAAAAATCTCAACTATGCCAATGATTTTTCAGTTTTATTCTATGAAATTATTGTCTATTTGCCAATAGAAATAGAATAAGTTGCTTTCTAAATAGTCACTTCCACTAGTTAAGAGAATTAAGTATTATGTCACCCAAATACATGAATGTGTATTTCATAAATATAAATTTTATTTATTTTGTAAATAAACAAACAAATAAAATATATAATCAATTTCACACTTACAGTAAACAAAACAAAAAGATGTATGGATTGAACATGACTTCAAAGTTGTTAAGTATTTCCAAATCCTAACAACTATGGGCATGTTAGATCATCATAGGGACTTCTTGATAGCAGAACAAATAAAACTATGGAAGAACAAATCATCACAATACCAATTAATATCTTAAGTCCAATATGTGAGAAAATATTTCAACTAGAAAAATGGGAGAATAAAGTGATAGTCCCAATGGAATCTTTGTACCTGTAGGATGTCAAGCCAATGACATTTCCTCAACAGGAGGCTTAAGCATTATTACAAACTAAGCCAGAGGAAGGGTTGCTCACTGAGACAACAGAAAAGAAAGATCAATATTTTCTCCATTGGATATTTCCTAATAACAATAGAAAGATTCAGAGAATCTAGTACTTCCTCACCTCTAAAAAAAAGAAGTTAAAAGCTCATTTCAAAACTCACTTTGTCTATAATATCTCATTTGTGTTTCACTTTTTATGAAGGATGAATATTCCAACCCAATAAGACAATATTGATGAGTGCTAGAAGGCAAATTGCCCCTGCTCACAACATGTACTTTACCAAAGAGTATGTAAATATGCCTACAGCTCTGTAAATTCATGTTGCTGTCTTGTGTATAAAAGTCATCCACTCTAAAAGGAGATGTGTGATATTTTTCTTCAAAAATTTCAAGATTTGTTCTGGAGATCTGTGTGATATTTACCACATTTCTGTGTCAAGAGTTTGTAAGATCACCCTCAGGCTTCATGACAAACTAAAAGAACTCAGAAACTCTTACACTCATGGTTATGGTTTATTACAGCCAAAGGATATAGATTAAAATCAGCAAAGTGAAAGGCATATGGGGCAAAGTCCAGAAGGAATCAGGTGCAAATTTCCAGGTGTCCCTCCCAGTGGAATTACATGTGGATGATCATAATTCTTCAGGTAATGAAGTATAATGTGTATGAAGTGTTGTGAAGCTCACCCAAGTCTTGTGTAGGGATCTCTATTGTGTGTCAGCCCACATTACTGAACTCAGTTACTGAGATTCTAGCCCTTCCCTAATCCCCCAAGTAAAACCAGCCTTTTCCGTAAATCACATAGTTAGGAAAAATAATAGAGCAGAGAGGTCCAAGCCCTCACACACATAAAAACATTGTTATCAGGCAGAATATTCCAAGGGCTTGTCCTGAAGAGAGGCCTATTTTGGGCATGTATAGGACCTAAGCAATGCAGATCAGCTGAGTGAATTTTTTCTTGGCAAATTACACTCTATTGACCTTAATTCCTTTACAGTATATAGATACAGTAATAAGAATACCTATGTTATCTTCCAGAAGTTATTTTGAGAATTAATTTTAATAATTCATGTGCAAATCCCAAACACATCTTTAGTTATTGTTACCATACCATGGTTACCATACCATACTGTATTGTCATTATATTATTGTTACCATATTGATTTTGGTTGATTAGTCAATAAATACCAAAGGGTAATGTGACTTCTTTAAACCAAATAGCAAATATTATGTTGATATTTAATAATTCCATTTTTCCACATGAAAATTTTTAAAAATGAGGATGAACATTGTACTATATTATCCAATTATATAAGTATCAACTTGGCACTAATTTTCCCAATATACCCAATAAACAATATAGACAACTAACCTTATAATATGTAATTTTCCCAATATACCCAATAAACAATATAGACAACTAATCTTATAATATGGTATAATATATATGTATATATATATACACATACACTACATATAAAAAAATAATAGGCAAAAGAGATTCAAACCATGTATTTAGGTAATCTCTTTCTCAAAAGGGACAATGATTTAAACTGGTATACACACTTGATTTACCTCAGTGCAGTACTATGAAATGGGGGCATATCTTACTGTGTTTTTCTATCCTTTGTATCCTACACAGCCCCTGCCCAAAATAGTAAATATAAGTAATTCATTTTATTATTTGATCTTCAGGTGTGAATCTTTGCACTAGGTAATTTATGCATATTAAGTACTAAATAAGTATTTGGACATTGTAGTGACCAACCCTCAATGGACGCTGTCCACTTCTTTAAGGCTCTCCCCACATTTAGCTGGCTCATTCACAGTGGAATTAATAGCACTAAACCCCACAACTTCATTGTGCATCCACCATTGTACCAAAAGGTATGGACTCATGCTCTATCTTCTGGTGATGAGATATATCTTCATGAAGCTTAGATTAGGGATTAAATTACCTGGAGAAAGAGACAGAATGTGAGACACCCATTTCGATAGTGTGAAATGTGATAGAAGCAGTAGGATTCTAGAATTTTCAGCCATATCAGTAGCTTCTGACTACAGTAGCTTGTTGGTTGTAGCAAAGGTGGAATGGCTCTGAGGCTGGCAGCTTTCCTTTCATTATACTTTCCTAATTTTGACTGCTTCTAAAGAGTAGAAGCAACTTTGTCAGGCCTGGTTGGGATTGTGACTCTAGTAGTCAACTCTGGAAATGCTCCTAGAGTATTTTTCTTCAGTTCCTCCAAAAATTCTGTGAGTGAGATTCTTTAATAAATCCCTTTCTAATTAAACTAATTAGATCATTCTGTAGTACAAAGGAGAGAAGAGTAGAATGTGTAAGAACATGCAAATAATGGTATCACTGAGATACTGTATCAAATTCTAAATCTACCACTAATTTTCATTTCTTAGATAAGCTTTTCCCTCTGACTCACCTTTCTTTTATCTAATAAACAGTACCTACCATGAAGCATTTTTTCTGAAGATAATGCATGTTATGTTTTTTTTACTACATCACCTAATAATAACCAAAGCTTTTTGATGCTTTTGCCAAAGCCACATCACCCGATCATCCAACTCCTGAATTACATCTCAAAGACAGGAAGTAAATGTTTAGACTTAGAAAGGAAAAAGTTGTTCTTAAGGATTAACTATAAACTAGCCAATATCTAATTAGAGGGTATAATTGATGTTAGAATATTAAGGGTAATGTACATAATTTTTCTTACAAAGATTTTATACCATATGTCTCATTCTTTTGAGACTGCCATGTTATTTATCATTTAAAAAATGGTTGTAATAGATTAGATGATGCATTTTGCAACCCTCACCTCAGTAATTTCAGGATGGGGTGTATCTAACATCAGCTGAATAGCCCAAGAGAAAATACAAAATTGATCATTAATCCTTTAAATTATTTTGCCAATAACATTTTTAAAAATATCCAAGGATGCAAAAAACATTTAAATAAATGTTTTCTAAGTGACTTAAAATATAGCTTATTAATGAATATAGTGTACTAACACATAAGAATCAGAAACAGACGTTCACATGTGCACACACATATACATACAGGTGATCATGTAAGTGAGATGAAGGGGGCAAACAGGACAGAACTGAACTGTTTATAAAGTATATTTCAGTGCTAATAATCTAAAATTCCATGAAACTGTAAAACAAAACAAAACAAAAATGGATAAAGTTAATTAGAAATAGTTTCCTGGTGAGTTTTGGGTTGGATATAAAGGAAAGGAAAGAGGCAGTAAGGCCAGCCAGCTGGAAAGGAAAAGGGCTACATATGGTGACACATCAAAAGAAGCATTTACATATTAAGCCCAGCCTCTGTCTCCTAAAGTCATATTATACAAAAGCATAATTGTCCCTCTCAATAAAATATAAATATTAAGTAACTTATTTTTGCTGCTCTAGTGAGTATGTTCAGCACATTCAGGAAAAGTTGCTTACTACTCATCACTTCCTTGCTTTGCTGATATTTCAGGGTGAATACAAACATTTCATGGTTCACTCCTGGTTGCTTCACCCTGGCAGCAAACATTTGCACATTAACCAATGACAACACAGTCTGTCTCTACCCAACTTTGTATGTTTCACACTGTGAGATGCTACTGTATTATCATTTTCTTTCATGCAACGCTAATAAGTATGTGACACATCAGCCTTTGAATACACTTTTTTGTTTCTTTTAGGAGTCTACTTCAGGCTATGAAGGTAGAATGTACAGAACTGGTAAGTTTTCTTATGATAAGGATAGCTGAATAAGGCCCTTTCAATGAAGGATTCTTCATTGATAATGTTTAACATACACGATTTCCCAATTGTGCATAATTTTCTAATTGTTAGAGTATTTCTGTATAAATGTTTCAGTAACAGTCTGACAGTGGAAGTAGTGATTCACTTAAAAAAGAGATTAAAAAAGGAAATATTTATTTTAAGTGAATTCAGGTAAACAGACCAATTTAATAAAAGCAGTTTTTCCTGTTCCTTTAGATGAATCACCTCAAGTTTATTCAAGTAATATACTTTGTATTTTTTTTTTTTATTTAATGGAAATGAAGAGTACGAAAATCCTTTAACTCATATTCCACAACTAAGAGAGAGAAAAAATCTATTAAGAATTATGATATTAAGAGGCGCAAGATGGTGGAGGAGTAGGAGACCTAAATTTCTTCTGGTCCCAGGAATTCAGCTAGATAGGGATCAAATCATTCTGAACACCTACGAACTCAACAGGAGATTGAAGAAAAGAATAGCAGCAACTCTCTGAACAGAAAAGGAACCACTTTCTGGAAGGTAGGACATACGGAGAAGGGAATCCGAGGTGATATTCAGGAAGATAGACCACAGGGGGAGGGAGCCTCTGTCAGCTGCTACCAGCAAGTGATAGAGCAGTGGAGCACATAAATGGAACTTTTAGAAGTCTGCTCCGCTGAGGGACGTCACTCCAGTGGCTAAGCGGCGGGTGGAACACTTGCTGGGACAGTGGGGTCTGAGGACCCTTGGGGTCACAGAAAGACCGGGGTTGCCTGAGTGTGGCAGAGTTCCCAGGTATCAGAGCAGGGAAGCCAGCTGCATAGACGGAGCTGAGGATTGGGCTCTCAGCTCCAGGTTGCCATAAACTGTGATCCACAGCACAGTCGGGCCACTGCTCCTCCAGCAGGGACCCAACAGACAGCAGATCTGGGGAGACTCCCCTTCCTCCCCCGGGAGGAGCGGTGCAGGAGTGCACTGCAGGGATCTGCTGGGTTTGGAGACTCCACACAGGGTCGGGTGCCAGAGATAGAAACGCTTGGTCACAGGCCGGGTGAGCACAGAGTGTGGCCAGAGACCAGAGAGACAGGAGTGATTGACTGCTTTTCTCGGGGGGCTCACTGAGGAGCCAGGTCCTGAGTTCTCGGCTCCTCCTGGGCGGAGATTGGGAGGCCGCCATTTTCACTCTCCGCCTCCAAAGCTGTACAGAAAGCTCGCAGGGAACAAAAGCCCCGGAGAGCAAACCCGAGCAGATTACTTAGCCGGGAAGGGGCAAGGGCGGACAATTCCGCCTCCGGCAGAGACGTTTGGAAACCACGGCAACAGGCCCCTCCCCAGAAGATCAGCGAGAACAGCCAGCCAAGACCAAGTTTAACGATCAATGAGAATGGCAGAACTCCAGTGCTAGGGGAATACAGCACATAGAATTCATGGTTTTTTTCCCATGATTCTTTAGTCTTTCAAAGTTAATTATTTTAATTTTCTTTTTCTTTTTCTTTTTTTAAATTTTTCTTTTTCTTTTTTAAAAATTTTTCTTTTTCCCTTTTTTCAAGCAACATATTATCAATCCCCTTTTTAAAAAGCTTTTTTATTTTTCATTTTCAGAGTCATATTTTATCCCTTCATAGTAGTTAACCTTATCTTTGGTGTATATATATTAGTTTTCTCTCTTTAAAATTTTGGGATACAATTTCTTCTAACAGACCAAAATATACCCTAAATCTCTAATGTATGGCTTTGTTCTAGTCTCCTGCCTGATCACAGTCTCTCCCTTTTTTTAATTCCTATTCTTTCTTTTTTCAACCAACTTCTTATCTATTTCTTTTGTAAAATCTTTTATAATTTTCATCTTTACAGTCATATTCCATCCCTTCATTATTTACACTTATTTTTGTACATATATAAGTTTTTCTTTCTTTAAAATTTTGGGAGGCACTTTCTTCTAACAGCCTAAAATACACACAAAATCTAGTGTGTGGCACTGATCTATGCACCAGCCTGATCATATTTGGTCATATTCCTTTTTTTTTTTTTTTTAATCTTTTTCTTTTTCTTTTTTTTTATCTTTTTCTTTTCTTTCTTTTTTCTTTCTTTCCTTTTCTTTTCCCCCTGTTTCAGGTCTCTTCTGATTTGTTTACTGTATATTTTTCTGGGGTCATTGTTACCCTGTTAGCAATTGGTTCTCTCATTCATCTAGTCTTTTCTGGACAAAATGACAAGACTGAAAAAATCACCTCAAAAAAAAAGAACAAGAGGCAGTACCGACTGCCAGGGACCTAATCAATACAGACATTAGTAAGATGTTAGAACTAGAGTTAAGAATGACGATTTTAAAGATACTAGCTGGGCTTGAAAAAACCATGGAAGATATTAGAGAAACCCTTTTTGGGGAAATAAAAGAACTAAAATCTAACCAAGTCAAAATCAAAAAGGCTATTAATGAGGTGCAATCAAAAATGGAGGCTCTAACTGCTAGGATAAATGAGACAGAAGAGAGAATTAGTGATATATAAGATGAAATGATAGAAAATAAAGAGGCTGAGAAAAAGAGAGATAACTACCGGATCACGAGGGCAGAATTCGAGAGAGAAGTGATACAATAAGATGAAACGATATTAGAATAATTGGGATCCCAGAAGAAGAGAGAGAGAGGCAGAAGGTATATTGGAGCAAATTATAGCAGAGAACTTCACTAATTTGGGGAAGGAAACAGGCATCAAAATCCAGGAGGCACAGAGAACCCCCCTCAAAATCACTAAAAATAGTTCAACAACCCAACATCTAATAGTAAAATTTATGAGTCTCAGAGACAAAGAGAAAATCCTGAAAGCCGCTTGGGACAATAGATCTGTAACCTACAATGGTAGAAACATTAGATTGGCAATAGACCTCTCCACAGAGACCTGGCAGGCCAGAAAGGACTGGCATGATATATTCAGAGCACTAAATGAGAAAAATATGCAGCCAAAAATACTATATCAGGCTAGGCTGTCATTGAAAATAAAAGGAGATAAAAAGCTTACAGGGCAAATAAAAACTAAAGGAATTTGCAAACACGAAACCTGCCCTACAAGAAATATTGAAAGGAGTCTTCTAAACAAAGAGAGAGTAACAGACCAGAAAGTAACAGACAATATACAGTAACAGTCACCCTACAGGCAATACAGTGGCACTAAATTCATATCTTTCAATAGTTACCCTGAAAGTAAATGTCCTAAATGCCCCAATCAAAAGACACAGGGTATCAGATTGGATAAAAAAAACAAGACCCATTGATATGCTATCTACAAGAGACTCATTTTAGACCCAAAGTCACCTCCATATTGAAAGTGGAGGGGTGGAAAACCATTTACCATGCTAATGGACACCAAAAGAAAGCTGTGGTGGCAATCCTTATATCAAACAAATTAGATTTTTTTTTAAGATTTTATTTATTTATTTATCTATTTGACAGAGAGAGACACAGCAAGAGAGGGAACACAAGCAGGGGGAGTGGGAGAGGGAGAAGCAGGCTCCCCGCAGAGCAGGGAGCCCGATGCGGGACTCGATCCCAGGACCCTGGGATCATGACCTGAGCTGAAGGCCGTCGTTTAACCAACTGAGCCACCCAGGCGCCCCAAACAAATTAGATTTTAAACCAAAGAGTGTAATGAGAGATGAGGAAGGACACTATATCATACTTAAAGGGTCTATCCAACAAGAAGATCTAACAATTGTAAATATCTATGCCCCTAACATGGGAGCAACAAGTTATATAAGCCAATTAATAACAAAAACAAAGAAACACATTGACAACAAACAATAAGAGTGGGGGACTTTAAAACCCCCCTCACTGAAATGGACAGATCATCTAACCAAAAGATCAACAAGGAAATAAAGACTTTAAATGACACAGTGGACCAAATGGACTTCACAGATATATTCAGAACATTCCATCCCAAAGCAACAAAATACACATTCTTCTCTAGTGCCCATGGAACATTCTCCAGAATCAATCACATCCTAGGTCACAAATCAGGTCTTAACCGGTACCAAAAGATTGGGATCATTCCCTGCCTATTTTCAGACCACAATGCTTTGAAACTAGAACTCAATCACAAGAGGAAAGTCAAAAAGAACTCAAATACATGGAAGCTAAAGAGCATCCTACTAAAGAATGAATGGGTCAACCAGGAAATTAAAGAAGAATTAAAAAAATCCATGGAAACAAATGAAAAAGAAAACACAACTGTTCAAAATCTTTGGGATGCAGGAAAGGCGGTCCTAAGAGGAAAGTATATAGCAATACAAGCCTTTCTCAAGAAACAAGAAAGGTCTCAAATACACAACCTAACCCTACACCTAAAGGAGCTGGAGAAAGAAGAGCGAATAAAGCCTAAACCCAGCAGGAGAAGAGAAATAATAAAGATCAGAGCAGAAATCAATGAAATAGAAACCAAAAGAACAGTAGAACAATCAAAGAAACTAGGAGCTGGTTCTTTGTAAGAATTAACAAGATTGATAAACCCCTAAACAGACTTACCAAAAAGAAAAATGACCCAAATAAATAAAATCATGAATGAAAGAGGAGAGATCATAACCAACACCAAAGAAATACAAACAATTATAAGAACATATTATGAGCTACTATATGCCAGCAAATTAAATAATTTGGAAGAAATGGATGCATTCCTAGAGATGTATCAACTACCAAAACTGAACCAGGAAGAAATAAAAAACCTAAACAGACCTATAACCACTAAGGAAATTGAAACAGTATTCATAAATCTCCCCCCAAAAAACAAAAACCCAGGGCCAGAAGACTTCCCAGGGGAATTCTACCAAACATTTCAAGAAGAATTAATACCCATTCTTCTGAAACTGTTCGAAAAATTGAAATGGAAGGAAAACTTCCAAACTCGTTTTATGAGGCCAGCATTACCTTGATCCCAAAACCAGACAAAGACCCCATCAAAAAGGAGAATTACAGACCAATATCCTTGATGAACATGAATGCAAAAATTCTCACCAAAATACTAGCCAATAGGATCCAACAGTACATTAAAAGGATTATTCACCACAACCAAGAGGGATTTATCCCTGGGCTGCAAGGTTGGTTCAACATCCACAAATCAATCAATGTGATACAATACATTAATAAAAGAAAGAACAAGAACCAAATGATCCTCTCAATAGATGCAGAAAAAGCATTTGACAAAGTATAGCATCCTTTCTTGATCAAAACTCTTCAGAGTATAGGCATAGGGGGTACATAGCTCAATATCATAAAAGCCATCTATGAAAAACCCACAGTGAATATCATTCTCAATAGGGAAAAACTGTGAGCTTTCCCCCTAAGGTTAGGAACGCGGCAGGGATATCCACTATCACCACTGTTATTCAACATAGTATTAGAAGGTCTAGCCACAGCAATCAGACAACGAAAAGAAATAAAAGGCATCCAAATCAGCAAAGAAGAAGTCAAACTCTCACTCGTTGCAGATGATATGATACTTTATGTGGAAAACCCAAAAGACCCCACCCCAAAACTTCTAGAACTCATACAGGAATTCACTAAAGTGGCAGGATATAAAATCAATGCACAGAAATCAGTGGCATTCCTATACACCAACAACAAGACAGAAGAAAGAGAAATTAAGGAGTCGATCCCATTTACAACTGCACCCAAAACCATAAGATACCTAGGAATAAATCTAACCAAAGAGGCAAAGGATCTGTACTCAGAAAACTATAAAATACTCATGAAAAAAATTGAGGAAGACACAAAGAAATGGAAAAATGGTCCATGTTCATGGATTGGAAGAATAAATAGTGTGAAGATGTCAATGCTACCTAGAGCAATCTACACATTCAATGCAATCCCCATCAAAATACCATCCACTTTTTTCAAAGATATGGAACAAATAATCCTAAAATTCATATGGAACCAGAAAAGACCCCGCATAGCCAGAGGAATGTTGAAAAAGAAAAGCAAAGCTGGTGGCATCACAATTCCAGACTTCAAGCACTATTACAAAGCTGTCATCATCAAGACAGTATGATACTGGCACAAAAACAGACAATGCAACAGAATAGAGAGCCCAAAAATGCACCCTCAAATCTATGGTCAACTAATCTTCAACAAAGCAGGAAAGAATGTCCAATGGAAAAAAGACAGTTTCTTCAACAAATGGTGTTGGGAAAATTGGACAGCCACATGCAGCAGAATGAAACTGGACCATTTCCTTACACCACACACAAAAATAGACTCCAAATGGTTGAAAGACCTAAATGTGAGACAGGAGTCCATCAAAATCCTAAAGGAGAACACAGGCAGCAACCTCTTCGACCTCAGCTGCAGCAACTTCTTTCTAGAAACATCACCAAAGGCAAGGGAAGCAAGGGCAAAAATGAACTATTGGGACTTCATCAAGATAAAAATCTCTTGCACAGCAAAAGAAACAGTCAACAAAACCAAAAGACAACCGACAGCATGGGAGAAGATATTTGCAAATGACATATCCAATAAAGGGCTAGTATCCAAAATCTATAAAGAACTTATCAAACTCAACACCCAAAGAACAAAGAATCCAATCAAGAAATGGGCAGAAGACATGAACAGACATTTTTCCAAAGAAGACATCCAAATGGGGGCGCCTGGGTGGCTCAGTCGTTGAGCGTCTGCCTTCAGCTCAGGTCATGGTCCCAGGGTCCTGGGATTGAGCCCCGCATCGGGCTCCCTGCTTCTCCCTCTCCCACTCCCCCTGTTTGTGTTCCCTCTCTAGCTCTCTCTCTCTCTCTGTCAAATAAATAAATAAAATCTTTAAAAAAAAAAAAAAAAAAAGAAGACATCCAAATGGCCAACAGACACATGAAAAAGTGCTCAACATCGCTTGGCATCAGGGAAATCCAAATCAAAACCTCAATGAGATACCACCTCACAGCAATCAGAATGGCTAAAATTAACAAGTCAGGAAACGACAGATGTTGGCGGGGATGCGGAGAAAGGGGAATCCTCCTACACTGTTGGTGGGAATGCAAGCTGGTGCAGCCACTCTGGAAAACAGTATGGAGGTTCCTCAAAAAGTTGAAAATAGAGATACCCTATGACCCAGCAATTGCACTACTGGGTATTTACCCCAAAGATACAAATGTAGGTATCTGAAGGGTTACGTGCACTTCGATGTTTATAGCAGCAATGTCCACAATAGCCAAACTATGGAAAGAGCCAAGATGTCCATCGACAGATGACTGGTAAAGAAGATGTAGTACACACACACACACACACACACACACACACACACACACTGGAATATTATGCAGCCATCAAAAGGAATGAAATCTTGCCATTTGCAATGACAAGGATGGAACTGGAGGGTATAATGCTGAGCAAAATTAGTCAATCAGAGAAAGACATGTATCATATGATCTCACCGATATGAGTAATTCTTAATCTCAGGAAACAAACTGAGGGTTGCTGGTGTGTTGTGGTGTTGGAGGGATGGGGTGGCTGGGTGATAGACAATGGGGAAGGTATGTTCTATGGTGAGTGCTGTGAATTGTGTAAGACTGTTGAAGCACAGACCTATACCTCTGAAACAAATAATATATTATATGTAAAGAAAAAGAAGATAGGAGGAAGGGAAAAATGAAGGGGTGAAAATCGGAGGGGGAGATGAACCATGAGAGACTATGGACTCTGAGAAACAAACTGAGGGTTCTAGAGGGGAGGGGGGTAGGGAGATGGGTTAGCCAGGTGAAGGGTATTAAAGAGGGCATGTATTGAATGGAGCACTGGGTGTTATACACAAACAATGACTCATGGAACACTACATCAAAAACTAATGATGTAATGTATAGTGATTAACATAACAAAAAAAAAAGAATTACGCCCCCAAAAAAGAATTATGAAATTAGTAAAAATAAGTAAATGGTAGTAATTCTTTAGTCCATACTTTCTCTAAAGCAACTATAAATTTTAGTCCCTACACATATTATACAAGTGGTATATCTACCTTGAAATATATAAAATTCAGACACATATGAGTCAAAATACTTATGGATGGTTGATACAACACTGATTGTGGGGCACTGATCATCACCTCATTTGTTCTTGCTTCTTATTCTGAAAATGCTATATCATTTCAGGGAATCATGACAATTTAGAGCTAGAAGAAGTCTTAGCATCTGTATAGCCATATTTTATAGATTAAAAAACTGAGAATTTAAGTGACTTATTTAAAGCTGCAATTGAAGTTATACACAGAATTAAGGGCAAGATGTTATAATCATCCAGGTATGTTATCTTTTTTTTTTTTTTAAGATTTTATTTATTTATTCTTCAGAGAGAGAGAGAGAAAGAGAGAGAGAGAAAGAGAAGTGGAGGGAGAAGCAGGCTCCCAAGGAGCAGGGAGCCCGATGCGGGACTCGATCCCAGGACCCTGGGATCATGACCTGAGCCGAAGGCAGACGCTTAACCATCTGAGCCACCCAGGCGCCCCATCCAGGTATGTTTTCTATTTAACAGTTTCAGCTTCCAAGATGCACCTTACCAAACTGGTGTATTGTTGGAAAATTATCCTTAGTCTCATAATTTTTTTCTTAAACACATTTTCTTTTTTCCATATGGTAAAGAACATTTTATGCTGCTTAGATGTCAAAGACACTATGGTATTTTGCTATTTAAATGTTGAGTTTGTTTCCTATAATTACAGGCTATAGTAAATCAAGATAGAATTTGATCATAGAAGATTTTACCCAATGGACTTGGCCAAGGATATATGGTGAAGAGTGCTACTATAGCCATGTTATTCTTTTCAGCAAGGAAGAACTGATGTTGTTTGAAAACAAATGTAGGTTGACACCCTAACAACTGAAAGTCAAAATAACAATTTATTATAATCTTCTTATTGCATCAGCAGCTATAGTAGTTAGCGATTTCAGAGTTAAAATATGACCACAAACTTGGAAACTTAATACCACACACAGGTATTATCTCACAGTACTGTGGATGATGAGTCTAGGTATTCTCTGCTTCAGGGTCCCACAAAGCTGTAATCAAGGTATTATCTTGGGCTGCCTTGCCAAATAGACCTCACTATGGCTGTTTGCCTACTAAAACCAGCAAGAGACAGCATCTCCTTGCAAGGCTGGCATTATGTAATATAATCATGTACACATAAACAAATGCAGGTAATATTGAAATATTCTATTACTAAGAGCAACTCACTAATAGTGCTTACACTAAACAGTGGGGAATGACACAGTCATAAACACAAGGAATTAGGATCATGAAGTCCATCTTAGAGTCTGTCTGTTTCATTGGCATAACTATACAAGAGAGTGACTAATTCAAGTGACTTTAAAACAAAGTGATTTGAGAGGACTTCTGGCTCCTGGTCCAATACATAGTTAGATTAGAAGCTGCCACTCCATCTTAACAAGTAAAAATCAGAACAAATGAAAAACTCTACAGTTCTTCTTGGACCTTCAGAAAAGTGAGGTCAGAGGGCAAACCACTGCCCAAAAAATTAGACAGACAGACACCAAGAATCACAACTTATTGGAACATAATCCCTGAGTAGAAACTTCTATGTGAACCAGTATTGAGGTAGGAAAACTGAACTGTAATTGATGAATAATTGGAGACTCATTACAGACAACTCTAAGAGTAAATATCTCCAGAAGAACCCAGTCATAGGGGTCCCTCACATTTTTGTATTTTACCTTCTAGAGATCCATCAGGTCCTTACAGTGAATATCAGAGAAAAATCCCTTCATGTTTCTGGCAAGTAGAGAAAAGTTACCATTGTGAAACTCAACAAAGTATTCTCTTCTTCTTAACAAAGCCTCCCCTCAAGAGAAATTTTACCAGAGCTTAACCTCCTAGGACTTTTTCAGTCTGGTCTACCTGGGAGAAAGGAAATAGCCAACTTCAGCTCCCACTAGCTATCCTCTCTCACTGAGAAACACTGGTGAAGTTTACAGGCCAGAGACATAGGTTCACCAAAAGACTAGGGCATAACCAGAAGATTATAGAATGCTTCCTCTCTCTCCAGACCTCACAATTACATTGCTTTACCATTAAGAGTTACATCAGACTTCTCCTCAGCATCCATGCAAGAAAGACGAATAGAGTGAAATATTTAAAGTGATGAAAGGAAAAGGAAAAAATAAACCCACCAACCTAGAATTCTGTACTCTGCAAATTTATCCTTCAAAAGTGAAAAAATATAGACTTTTTCAGACAAAGAAAAATTGTTGGAATTTTTAATGAGTAGATTTGTAGTGCCAGAAATACTAAAATAAGTTCCTCAGACAGCAGGAAAATGATTTAGGTCAGAAACTCAGATCTACATAATGGAGAGCATAGGAGAATAAATAAATGAAGTTAAAATAAAAACTTTTATGTTTTTTTTTCTTAATATAACATAACAATTTGTAATAATAGAAACAATGTATTTGATTATGAATAATTATACATATTATATATATTATGTTTATATAAGTAAAATAAATAACAGCAGTGATACAATAGATGGGATGGAGGAATTTGGAATATTTTGTTATAATAAGATACTTGGACTACATGTGAAACAGTATAGTGTTAATTGAAAGTGGACTTGGATTGGTTATAAATGCATATTGTAAATTCTACAGTAGCCAATATATATCTTTGTACATAAAGAGAAATAGATATATAAAAGATATACTAGGGAAATAAAATTGAATCATATAAAAATGACCAGTTGAACCCATGAATTCAGAAAAATGCAAAAATTAGGAATAAACAATCAAGACAGCAAGTAGAAATCTGTAACAAATAAGGTAGATATTCATGCAACTATATCAATAATTACTTTGAGCATTAATGGTCTAGATACACAAATTAAAAGACACAGATGGTCAGAGTGGATTGAAAAACAAGAGCCAACGGTATGTTGCCTACAAGAAATCTACTTCAAGTATAAAGACATATATAGATTAAAAGTAAAGGAATGGATAAAGAGATATCATGCTAACATTAATTGAAAGGAAGCAAAAGCAGCTATATTTATTTCATGCAGTGCAGATTTCACAGCAAGGAAATTTGCTAGAGATTATGAGGGACTTTATACAATTATAAAGGCTCAGTATTTCAAGAAGACATAGCAATACTTATCATGTATGTGCCTAAGAACAGAGTATCAAAATCCATGAAGCAAAGCTAACAGGACTACAAGGATAAATAGATGAATCCACTATTATAGTTTGAGTTTGAGACTTCAACAACATTCTAACAGTAACAGGAGATAAAGCAGGCAGAAAATCAGTAAGGACATAATTAATGTTAATAATACCATCAATCAACTGTATATAATAGATGTCTGTAAACTATTTCACCTAATAACAGAATACATATTCTTCTAAAGCTGGAACACTCACCAGATGGAACACATTCTAGGTCATAAAACATACCTTAAAAAATTTTAAAGAATAGAAATCATATTATGTCTGATCTCAGACCAAAATGAAATTAAACTGGATTTAGAACATCAAAACCAAAAGATAGCGCTTTTAAGATTTTATTTATTTATTTGACAGAAAGAGAGAGAGCACAAGCAGGCAGGGTGGCAGGCAGAGGGAGAGGGAGAAGCAGGCTCTCCACTGAGCAGGAAGCATGATGTGGGACTCAATCCCAGGACCCTGGGATCATGACCTGAGCTGAAGGCAGCTGCTTAACCAACTGAGCCACCCAGGCACCCCAAAATAGCTCTTTTTAAAATCAATAAAATTGTTAAGTCTCTAGCCAAAGAAACTAAGAGAAAAAATAAGTTAAAGAGAAGATACAAATTACTAGTAACAAAAAAAAAAGAAAGAAAGAAAGAGGGGACATCATTACAGATTCTATGAACATGGAAAGGACAATAAAAGAATGCTATGAACAACTCTACACCAACACATTTGGTAATCCATATGAATTTGAACAATTCCTTGAAATAATCATTTAAGAAGTAGATAATCTGCATAGTCCTATATCTATTAAAGAAATTGATCAGTAATCAAAAACATGTCAAAACAGAGAATGTTAGGCCCAGATTGGTTCACTGATGGATTCTATCAAATATTTAAGGAAGAAATTATACCAATTTTCTACAATCTATTTCAGAAGCCAGAGAAGCAGAGGGAATATTTCCCACCTCCTTCTGAGACCAGTACCTAATACCAAAACCAGACGAAGATATTACAAGAAAAGAAAAACTACAATATATCAATATATCTCATAAACATAGATGCAAAAACACTCTATAAAATATTATCAAATAAAACCCAACAATGCATAAAAATAATTATGCACCACTACCAAGTGGGGTTTATCCTAGGTATACAAAGCTGGTTCAACATTCAAAAATTAATGTAATCCATTACAACAATGGATTTAGAGTATTACAACAATACTCTAAAAAAAGAAAAAACTCATATAATCATATCAATTGATGAAGAAAAGGCATTTGAAAAATCCAGTAACAATTCATGATAAAAACTTTACTAGGGTAGGATTAGAGGAAGAATATCTACAAAAATCTGTGACTAATATCATACTTTATAGTGAGAAACTTGATGCTTTTCCACTAAAATCAGGTAAAAGGTAAGAATGTTCTCTCTCATCACTGCTTTTCAACATCTACTAGAAGTACTATCTAATGCAATGAGACAAGAAAATGAAATAAAAGGTATGAAGACTGGAAAGGAAGAAATAAAACTGCCCTTGTTTGCAGATAACATGATTATCTGTCAAAATCCAAAAACCTAATTTAAAAAATCCAGAAACTGATTATGACAAGGTTTCAGGATAATAGATTGGTATATGAAACTCAATTGCCTTCCTACAAGTAAAATTTGATTAAAAATGTATACCATTTATGTTAGTAGCCAAAACAATAAAATACTTATGGATAAATATATCTAAATAAAGATAAGATATATATGAGGGAAACTACAAAACTGTGATGAAAGATATCAAAGAACTAAATAAATGAAGAGAGGATCCATATTCATGAATAAAAGTATCATATTGTCAAGGTGTCAATTTTTACCAACTTGATCAATTGACAGATTCAATAAGATCTCAAAATTCCATCAGTTTATCTTATGGATATTGACAAACTGATTCCAGAGTATATAGAGAGGCAAAAGACCTAGAATAGCCAACTTAATATTGAAGGAAAATATAATTGCAGAACTGATCCTACCCTACTTCAAGACTTACTATAAAGCTATGGTAACCAAGACAGTGTGCTATTGCCAAAAGAATAGACAAACAAATGAACTGAACAGAATAAAGAGCCCAGAAATAAATCACATAAATACAGCCCACTGATCTTTGACCAAGTAACAAAGGTAATACAATGGAGCAAAGATAGTCTCTTCCACAAATGGTACTAAAATAGCTGGATGTCCACACCCCCCCAAAAATGAATCTAGACACAGACTTTACACCTTTTACAAAAATTAACTCAAAATGGATCACAGTACTAAAATCCAAAACAATAGAACTACTAGAAATAAAGGTCAGAGGAAACCAACACTAGCTTGGATATGATAATGACTTTTAAATACAACAACAAAATCACAATACATAAAATAAGTAACTGGTGAGCTGCACTCCATTAAAATTAAAAATTTCTGCTCTGTTAGAGACAATGTCAAAATAATGAGAAGACATGCTACAAACTGAAGGAAAATATCTACAAAATAACATCTTATAAAGGCCTGTTATCCAAAAAAATATTTTAAAAACTCAAAAATTCAACAATAAGGAAACAACCAACCTGATGAAAAAATGGGTCAAAGACCTTAAGACACTACTGCACCAAAGAAGAAATACAGATGGCAAAGGAGCATATGAAAAGATGCTCCACATCATGTCATCAGGCAAATGCAAAATAAAACAGCAATGAACTATCACTATACATCTATTAGAATGGTCAAAATCTGGAACACTGACGATACCAAAAGCTGACAAGGATGTACAGCAACAGGAAATCTCATGTATGGCTGAGGGGAATGTAAAATGGCTCAGCCACTTTGGAAGGCAATTTGGTGATTTCTTACAAAACTAAACTTACTCTTAGCATATCATAAGATCCAGCAACTGTGCTCCTTAATATTACCCAAAATGAGTTGAAAACTTAGGTTCACACAAGACCTGAATACAGTTGTTTATAGCAGTTTTATTCATAATTTGCAAAACTTGAAAGCAATCAATATGTTCTTCAGTAGGTGAATGGATAAATAAGCTTGGTACATCCAAACAAGGAAATAACATTAAAAAGCAATGAGTTATGAAGCCATAAAAAGATAATGAAGACACTTAAATGCATATTACTAGATGAGGAAAGTCAATCTGAAAGGCTACATACTGTATGATTTCAAGTATACAACATTCTACAAAAGAAAAAACTAGGGAAACAGTAAAAAGTTCAGTGGTTGTCAAAAGTTAAGTGGGAAGGAAAGATAAATAGGCAGAACATATGGCTTGTTTTGTTTTTGTTTTTGTTTTAGATTCCACATATGAGAGCTCGTATGATTATATGGTATTTATCTTTCTCTGATTGACTTATTTCACTTAGCATTACTGCCTTCAAGGTCTATCCAAGTCACAAATGGGAGGATTTCTCCTTTGTTATGGCTGAATAATACTACACTGTATATAGATACTGCAACTTCTTTATTCATTCATCCATTGATGGACACTTAGGTTGTTTCCCTGCCTTGGCTATTGCAAATAATGCTGCTATTAACATGAAGGTGCAGATATATTTTCAAATTAGTGTTTTTGTTCCCTTTGGATATATTCCCAGAAGTGGAATTTGTAGATCATATGATAGTTTTATTTTTAATTTTTAAAGGATCCTTCATATTGTTTTCCATAGTGGCTCTAACAATTTATAAGCCCACCAACAGTACACAAGTGTTCCCTTTTCTCTACATCCACATCAGCATTTGTTATTTTTTGTCTTTTGACAATGGCCATTTTAACATATGTAAAGTGATATTTCATTGTGGTTTTAATTTGCATTTTCCTAATGACTAGTGATATTGAGCATCTTTTCATGAATCTGTTTGCCTTTTGTATATCTTCTCTGGAGAAATGTCTATTCAGGGACTTTGCCTCTTTTTAAACTGGATTATTTAACTTTTTTAAGTTAAGTAAGTTTTATATATATTTTGGATATTAACCCCTTACCAGATACATGGTTTGCAAATATTTTTTCCCATTCCATTGGGTTGCTTTTCACTTTGTTGTTGAGTTTTTTTTTGTTTTGTTTTGTTTTTGCTGTGTAGATTTTTAGTTTCAAGTAGCCCCACTTATTTATTTTCTTGCTTGTGCTTTAGGTGTCATATCCAAAGATCATTATCAAGTCCCATGTCAAGAAGTTTGTCCTATGTTTTCTTCCAAGAGTTTCATTGTTTCAGTTCTGAAATTTATTAATTCAAGTTAATTTTTGTGACTGATGTAAAATATGGTTCCAGTTTTATTCTTTTACATATTAATCCAACTGTCCAAGCACCATTCTTTGAATACTTAATGAAGAAATGACAGTCTCTTTAATCTCCTTACTAGTAATTGGTCTATTCAGATTTTCCATTTCTTCCAGATTCAGTCTTGGTAAGTTCTATGTTTCTAAGAATTTTTCCATTTCTTTTATGTTTTCCAGTGTGTTGGGGTATAGTTGTTCATAGTGACATCTTAGGATCTTTTGAAATTCTATGTTGTCAGTTGTAATGTCTCCTTTTTAATTTATAATTTATTTTGTTGATTTGGGGCTTTTGATTTTTTTTCCTTGGTTAGTCTAGCTAAGGGTTTGTCAATTTTGTTTGTCTTTTCAAAGAACCAACTCTTACTTTGGTTAATTTTTCTATTGTTTTTCTATTTTTTATTCCATTTATTTATGTTTTAATGTTTATTATTTCTTTCCTTCTTTTAATTTTGGGCTCAGTTTGTTCTTTTCTAGAGTTAGGTTATTTGTCTGAGCTCTTTCTGGTTTCTTAATGTAGTCAATAACTGCAGTGGATTTTCCTCTTAGAACTGCTTTTGTTGTGTTCCATAAGTTCTGATATGTTATGTTATCAATTTCGTTGGTTTCAAAAAACTTTTTTTATTTTGTCTTTAAGTTCTTCTTTGATCCATTGGTTATTCAGGAGAGTGTGGCTTAATTGCTATGTGTTCATGGATTTTCTAATTTTTATCTTCTTCTTGATTTCTAGTTTCATGTCACTGTGGTCAGTACTTGATATGATTTTAATCTTTTGAATTTGTCAAGACTTGTTTTGTGGCCTAACATAGGGCCTGTCCTAGAAAGTTTTCCATGTGTGCTCAGAAAGAATTGTATTCTGCTGTTGTGGAATGTTCTGTACATATCTGTTAGGTCCATTTGGTCTATAGTGTTGTTCAAATCTGGGTTTCCTTACTGGTCCTCTGTCTAGATGATCTATCCATTGTTGAGAGTGGGGTATTAAAGTCCTCTACAATTATTGTATTTATTTCTCCTTTTAGCTCTGTTAGTTTTTGCTCCTTATATTTAGGTGCTCTGATGTTGGGTGCATGAATATTTACAACTGTTATGTCTTCTTGATGTATTGATCCCATTACTATAATATAATGACCTTCTTTGTCTCTTTTACTATATTTAAAGTCTATTTTGTCTGATATAACTATTGCTACCCTTTTTTGTTGTTGTTACCATTTACTCGAAATATCTTTTTCCATCCTTTCACTCTCAGTCTGTGTCTGTTTTTAAAGCTAAAGTGAATCTCTCTTAGGCAACATATTGTTGGATTGTTATTATTACCATTGTTATTCATTCAGCCATTCTATGTCTTTTCATTGGATAATTTAATTCATTTACATTTAAAGTTATTGTTAGCTAAGAACTTATTGCCATTTTGTTAATTGTTTTCTTATTGTTTTATTCATCCAGTGCTCCTTGTTTCTTATCTTTCTATCTTTTTCGTGTGTTTTGGTATCTTCAGGTATTAATGTGCTTTGACTTCTTTACCTTCCTTTTTATGTAATTACTACAGAATTTTCTATTTCAGTTACCATGAGGCTTACATAAAATATCTTAATTATATATCATATATTTTAATTTTATATATTATATATTAAATATATATCTATATATGTCTGTGTATTTGTATATAATGTTTAAATAAAATGTTAAAATTAATTTCACCTTTTATTTTAATTTTACCTTTTAAAAACTTATTTTAAGGTGGCTAATAAAAAATCTAAAACTACATCTGTGACTTGCATTTTATTTCTAATGGGCAATATTGATTTTTAGCCTCCCCATCCATCTTACTTTTTTTCCTGTAAGTTATTTGCTGGGGAAATTAGATTGTTTATCTTATATTTTACTTACTAGTAAAGATTCATACAGCCTAGATTTTACTGATTGTATCTCTAAGTTTCAGTATATGTTTTCCCATATATCTTCATTGGTAGTTAAAACTTGAGACCTGATCAGATCTAGGTTTGATTTTATTTGGGCATGACTATTTCAGCATTATAATTCCATCAGTTGTCACATAATATTGTGTTGTGTGTATCTTCATGATGTTAGTAGCCTCTGCCAATGATTGCCTAGATATTTCATTTTATTAGCTCTCTTAAAATGGTGATAATATAATTTTATTATCCCTACTCTATTTATTATTTTGAAAATTTTAAAAATTAACTATATTTACCCATCAATTATGTGGAGAAAAAACTAGAGTTTTTCTAGTTTGTGGAAATCATACTCCATTGGTATCTTTTGACTGAACTAAGTTGATTTTCATAATGACAAAAGGAAAAAAAAAGACTCCATCAATAAAACTGTTTCCTTATATGTCACAAAAATATTAAGGGCAGATTCCAAATGCCACTGACAAGAGAATTCCTGGCAAGATTACAGTACGTAAGAAACACACCCCCTGAATCTCTATAGTTTGAGTTAGACCTACCAAGACCACTTACAGATTCAATTATGTAGCATGCAGAGACAGCACAAGGAAGAGTAGTCCTGAGAGATAATCCATTCACATCCCATTAAAGCAATGAAGAAGGCTCTTGAGGAGCAACTAGCATTTCAAGAGCTCCAATCTGGGGTCCAGGGAATACATATGATTAGTCCAACCCAGCTAGAAGTAATTATCTACACATTACCTCAGGCATCCTCTGAGGAAGAACTGCTTATGAGAGGATACAGTGTCATTCAATCTGATGTCAGTAATTAAAACAATTCATTAGAAAGGTAGAAAATACACCCTCTGCTTGATGGATTAAAAAAACAAAAACAAAGAGCTTGAAAATTCACCACCAACTCCAAAAATATTCCAGATCTCATTTAATACTCCAATATTATCCCTTCTTTTTTAGAAGATTTCCAACTTTCAAAAGTACTCTAACTCTAAAAATCTGTGTTATTTGGATCTATGAAGGGTTTTATATGTTGATGTAGAAACACTTGTATGAACTGAACACATACTAGGTTTTTGACACAAAAGAAGAGGGAGGAAGCCATTTATTTATTAGATAAGCACATAATGATCACTTTATATGAGTCAGATATTGTGAAATATCTGTAAAATAAGAATAGAAAAATAACGGGAAAAGCCTCAAGGATTTGTAGTTCAGAGTTAGGCATATAATAATGGTACAGTGTGATAAATGCAATAGTAGAGGGAGGGAACCTAGTTCAGTAGGGGTCATGCCTGGAAAGATCATTCCAGAAGTAGTGACAGTTGGGTTGAATATTAAAAGATAAGTAAAAATTAGTCCCAAAATATAGGGAGTCATTGATGAGACAGAGCATGCATGAAGCATTCTTGCCTATGAAATAAAAGAAGAAATAGCATGGAAACAAAGTTGACTTTGCCTTATTTTCTTCTTTTTAGCAGGGAGTTTCCTGTTATATCCACATGCATGACATACATGGTAGAAGTTTGTGAAAAATTACATTGGTAAAGGCCAGATTACTAAAGAATTTAGGCATCAAGCTTAGAAAGACAAGTGAAAAAATATCAAAATAAAATGAAACCTTATTTACCACTAAATTTAGTGGTGAATTTAGTGTACCCTCACTCCATTCTTTGCACACAGCTGTTCTTTACATACCCCATAGTCAACTCTCGATGGCCACGCAGACCCACTATTGTGTAGCTAAGTAACATAAAGGCTCGTTTCAATTTTGGTGGTCTGATTGTACTCCAGAATTCTATTGTATGTGATCTGGTCTTGCCACTTGATGTTAATTATAGCCTGTAGCCCATGCAAATGAAACGGAGATGAAACATGTAATTTCAATTATAGGCCCAAATCTCACAATTTAAGGCTGTCCATGCTACCACTTCTCTATCAAGTAGGAACTTTGCCTCTATCTGGATTTTTAAAGCTACCTTTAAAAATGCTAATCACAACAGAGAGTATTGTAGTTCAGCATATTTAACAGTCACCCTAGAGTTCATCTCCACTAAGCAAACCACAGCAAACAGGAAGGACAGAAGGACGGAAAGATGGATGGAAGGAAGGAAGGAAGGAAGGAAAGAAAGAAAAGAAGGAGGGGAAGAAGGAAGGAGAGGAGAGGAGAAGAGAGGAGAGGAGGAGGCGAGGGAGGGGAGGGAAAGAGGATGGATGGAAGGAAGGAGAGAGGGAGAAAGGGACTAAACTAACAGAATATATGTCATCATATCAAGTAGTATTTTTTTATTCTCAGAGAAATTGCTCTTCATTGCCTGATTCCTTAGATAAGATTCTGCATATCAGGGGCGCCTGGGTGGCTCAGTCGTTAGGCGTCTGCCTTTGGCTCAGGTCATGATACCAGGGTCCTGGGATCGAGCCCCGCATCGGGCTCCCTGCTCCGCGGGAAGCCTGCTTCTCTCTCTCTCCCACTCCCCCTGCTTGTGTTCCCTCTCTCACTGTGCCTCTCTCTGTCAAATAAATAAATAAAATCTTTAAAAAAAAAAAAAGATTCTGCATATCAAAGCAATAGATAAACTGCAAACAGTTGTACAAGTATTCATTATTTAAATAACAAAATCTTAAACATTTTACTAACTATTCTGCAGTCTCCCACTGCACATAGATTAACCTCCAACTTAAATATCTGGGAAAATACATATTATAGTCAAGTTATGATATTCTATGCAGACTGCCCCTGAAGGGCACTAAAATACAGAACAAATTATGATTAATAATATAACAAGTTGCCATAATAGAGGGATATTCTGCGAAAAAACAAACTTATTTCCAGCATGTGTGTGTCATTATGTCCCTGTGCATTTTATATGTATATGTGTGTGTGTGTGTGCACGCACCTGTACGTGTATGCGTTTCTTTGGTGAACAGTGTATCAGAAAACCACCTTGGAAATTTCTAAAGATGGTAGACTTCTTGGATTCACCTGTGTGGTTCCCTTAAAACAAAACAAAACAAAAACAAGTAAATTCTTCCAGAATCAGAAAGTATAGCCTCTTTGAGCAGCTGAATAGAGGGTTGCCAAAGTCACTGACAATACTATCTATCATTCAGAAAAGACGTAGGAAAGATGCAGTTTGGCATATGTAACAATCACACTAGAGTTCAATGCTCCTCTACACTGAGCAAACCACAGTGAAGAGAGGGGAAGAAAGAAAGGATAATTAGACACATGGTTTTTAGTACAGTACTTAGCGTGTATCTCCCAAAGAGAAGCACATTCATTGATGTTACAGCTCTGAGGTTGCAAACAAAGATATGAATACAAATCCAGATTTTATGTGGATGCTCACAAACCTGGCAAGTAGTTTTGAAGGGAACTGAAATAACTGAGCTTAAAAAAAAGTGAGGATAGTGATCTAGAGTGACTGAGCCAAAATTATCAGTGAGGTAATAGTTGTACCCCAACTACAAAATACACAGAAGCCCTTGCCCTGGCAGTGGACCAGCATACCAAAAATTCAACAAGCACACTACATGGCATTTAGATAGGGTTATCATAGATCACAGATTTCCCAGATTTTGGTTCTGATTTATAGATGTCGTCCCCCAAAAATAACATTAGCAAACCTTTTAGCTAACAAAGTATATCCTGATTTGGATGATAAATTACATGATCCCTCTACATTTAGAATAAAAGGCAGGAGTGAATGGATCTGACTCTAGCTTTCTCTCAGGCTGGATCTAGAAACTTGATTTCTCTACCCATCTTGGTTTCTTGGAACATTCAGGGTTGAAGAGATATGATCATTGTTTAGGTGGGACAGCAGGAATTTAGGCAATATACTAATCTTTAGTCTAAGAGCCTTACCATATTACAATTCTTTCTCACTGAGTCTAATAGTGTCTCTCTTAACTCACATTCATTTAGATAAAACCTAGGACTTAGTTCTTTTATTAGTTAGTCATATGCGTCTGTGGAAGCCTACAGACTCCATTCTTTTATAATTACCAGTTCAATTTCCAAACAATGTGGATTCTATACAGAAATTCATCCTTACTTCTTAATAAAAATTTCATAATTTCCTAAAATTTTCCTAAATCTTGCAGCCAAAGTGAGGGAAAAATACATTCCATGTGCACCAACTACTTTCTTTGTGTTGAGACGGAACACGGCAGAAAGCTTGTTTGAGAATCAGGAGTGTCTAACTCTGGTTTTCTTATCACCTTGAAAATCACTAAATTATGTGGGGCTATATATTTCTGATTTTTGCAATGATAAAGTTATAATACATATCTTTGAAGATCCTTTTTTGTTCAAAAATGATATACCTCTATGACCATGATATAATAGAACTGACTACACCAGCCAAATTTAATTCTCAACTTCTTTTTCATTAAGTCGACATAAACAATTCTTTAGGAAAGGTTTCCCTATAAAGCAGACGAAAATGAAGCCAAACTACAACATTTGCCAACATTATACATGACATTGGACATGAATAATGCAGGACATTTAAAAATCTCCCAGCCTCAGATTTTGCATCTTCAAAATGAGAGAGCTGGAAGGTTGACTCCCTAGTTTTCTAAAATGAAGAATCTATTTCTTAGTGGAGAATTTGTTTCTTAGAAAAACAAGAATTTTGTCCTTTTCCTTACCCTCTGTGAACAACACTTCTCTCCTTTCATGTTCCTCTGTCAGGATAAAAAGCCTTTTGCCCTAAGTATGATAGGTTATGGCTTTTAAGAAAGTATAGACAAGAGAAGTCAATTATGGGTTTCAGCTTTGATAATAACTCCCAAGTTTTTACAGACAACTGGGTGATTTCTCTCCTTTTTCCACTCTACTTGCTCTGTCTGGATGCAGCCTGTAAGAGAAAATTCACTTTCCAGCCAGTTGCACTTAGGAAAAGAGTCTGGGAAAAATCCCCCATGCTCTAAGCCAGCTGCAGAGAGGCCTGAGTGGTTACTTAATGACCACAGCCCAGGAATGAGGGAGTGTGCCCACCACTCTGACTTCAGATGAGCGCCCTACCTGAAAATAGCAGGTCAGACGCTATACGTGAGCCATTCAGCTCTTGCCCTGGGGGCTAGCTTGTGCTTCCCCTCCTGTCAGGAAGGGAGCTGCAGAGGTCAGCCAATCCTGGAAACTTCCTCAGGTTCTCCTACCATGAGAACTGGCCCAGTATGCACTATGGAGGTCACCCAAGGCTCTAAATTTGCTCTGACAGAAAAGTATTTTTTCCAACCCATTGCAAAGTTAAACTGTCAATTAATACATGCACCAGGTTAAAAAAAAAAAAAAAGTATTATCTAACCATAAAACAGCCTATAAATGAATATTGTTCTTTCTTTGTAGTGAGGTGATTAGAAATAATTATTTCACACATATGCTATGTTTTATAGCCTATTAAATAAAGCTTACAAATCATGTTCAACTTTATGTTTCTTCCTCTCCTAATTTGTATTTTCCTAAATATATAAGCACAGTTTTATTGTTTGCAGGTAAAACAATCTTCTAAAGAATGTCGGTGTTCTATGCCTGTGTGTATGGTGTTTCTTTCCTTCACATCAATTAACTGGATTGTTGCCGCTTCGTTAGCCAGCTGTCAATCAAGCAAGGCGAACACGTGAATTGAGAGATTGCTGCATATGGCAGACAGTACTGAGTAACCCTACAGGGAATACTTTCTGCCAATTTGGGGTTCTAAATCTGCTTTATCCTCACATTAGTGTCCTCAACTGAGAAGAGAATTCCAGCTTCATTCAGAACAGTAAGCCTTGTTTTCCTGTTGGAATCAGGATGTATTCCTGAAACCGCATGCACAGAGCAGTAAACCGATCGCTGTGGAATGAACTATCAGTCTGAAATGCCTAATACAACAATTGTTTAGTCAGTATTAGGAAACGGTTTGGCTTTACATTTGAAAGTCTGGCATTTAACTTATGATTTTGTCAATATACACTAAAGGCCACAGAAAAAGAGCTATGATGAATCTGCTATCAACCTAACTCTGGACAGTTGTGTGTTTTGTTCTGTTGAGTTGCTGTATATTCATTATAATAATATTGCCTAGATTCAAAAGAAAATGTGAAGTCCAATTCCTGAATAAAGTAGATGCAGCCGGCAGGAAAATCATGTGAGAAGCGTTTGAATGAAAAGGTTATCAGTTGATTACAGCAACCAAGAACAGTATTTGTATTAAAGAAGCTGTTTAGTTCTTTATTGACTTGTTCTTTTAAAAATATTTATTGTGCATCTTTCTGGGCGACACAATATGCTACATGCTAAAGAAATCACAGGTGAGTATTACATAGGTATTGTGCCACGAGAATAAAATCTATTGGGATGGGTAAACATCTAAATATAATAGAAGGACCTACAAGTTATTCTTACTCCATAAATACATTATAAAGACACATTAAGGTCAGTACAATGCTATGTCATTCCTCAACCTTCCTCATCTTAGGTTGACCCCGAAATAAGGATTTGAGTGCAAGTAGTTAGTTTATTTGAAAAAATAATCTTTGAAAGCACTGGTAGGAGAATGAAGTGAGACAAGAAAGGGAAGAAAGCCAGTTCTGGCTTCATTAAATAACAGGTTACTTCCATGGCAACCTGGCACATGACCACTGGAGATGCAGGGAGACTGTCTAGGACACACTTCTGAATTATCCTGCTAAAGGAGTAAGGAGGACCAGCTCTTGATCCACTGATTCCTCCCTTGACATTGGTTGAGGGCTACTACAGGCTACACTAACGCCTCAATACTTCCAACTTAACGTGAGCACAGATCAAGTACATTCTTGTGGTCTCATCTCGGATAGAGACTCAGGTCCAGACTACAGTTTCTAACAAGAAGCTGTAAATACATCTGGGAGTGGTGAGGGCCAAGAGGATATCTTTGGGACAGTGACTATGTCTACTCACTCCATTTGCTGTAGCTCATTCATAGCTTTAAACACACTGCAAGCATTTTGGGAACACCAATTTATGTGAGAAATAGTATACATTCTGAGCTCTATTCCATTTTGCATTCCTGTACCAAGTTAATGGAATATTTTATTTTTAAACCCTACCTGTTTATCACTTGTTATTATACAAGAGAAGTATCAGGCTTCCTAACTGATTGACCTGCCTCTGGTCTGCACCTACTCTAATCCGTCTTTTTTTTTTCTTTTTTTAATGGATCAGATATTTTTTTAAAGGGTCTTTCAGCTTTATGGATTGGTTCTATCAATTTCATATGTGTCTAGGACTTGCTAAGACAGAGAAATTCAACTCAACAGCAGGCTACTGTAACACAGTGGAGTGGAGAAGAGAAGAGGGGGAACCCAGAGTCCAAGCATTTTCAAAACCTTCTTTCTCCATAACTCACCTGTTGCAGACATCATTTCCAACCATGGCGTATATGACGATGTCTGGATGGTCCAACAGTTGGTTCCTAGCCATAGTTTCTAGAAATCTCTCCAGGTTTTGGGAAGATGCACCATTTCTTGAAATATTCTGGTAGTCTCTGTAATTGCAGTGTAATCAAAGATAAATAGAGTTTTCTTTAATTCCACTAATGGAGTCCAGAAACCCAGTAGCACCAAAGAGTTGGGACCAGTCGAGCTCATTGGTAAAAGGTATTGGTAAATTAATGAAGGATTGCAAAGACATCTGTGAAACTGTGATCCATTCAAGAGAGATGTGAAATGAGCCCCAGCTGAGTCTCCCAGCAAAATGATTCCCCTGGGCTGTGAACCTTCACAGAACTTCTTATCCTACGGAATTCCATCTTTTGGATCAACACCCTTAATGCCATTACAGTTTGAATCCTCGTGTATATCTCAGTTGTCTGGCCTTCTGCCCGGGTATGCAATCTTGTTGTCATTGCAGTCTCTCCCTCACCAGCGGTAGCCCCTCAAGGTTGGGAAAATGCTATATTTGTCTCATCTTTGAGTGACACAGAATTTTCTAGGGTTGATTTAATCCTCTGACAGATCTTGGCCTAAAATGGGAGGGAACAAACATCAGAACTACTTCTGAAATATTTCAGAGTTGGGGATTTCTTCACAATCTGTCTTGCCTTCTCTAATGTAAATTTCCATGGCTCCTTGGGAAGTGGGTAGAGATGACGTAATGCTTCGCCAGTGTCCTGCTTACAAAACTCCAGTGTATGACACACCACATCAGCATTCATATCTGCGCCAAGCAGTTTTATGAGGTCCGGTCCAAACATTCTTATCACTAAATAGCAGGTGGTCTTCAAGAACAGCTTTTCTTCCAAAAGGTGGTCATTTTTGTACTTGTAGACTTGCAGTTTTGTTCTCTCAGACCTCCAATTGATTTCTTGGGTGTTCAGAATGATTTGATAACTATCTAGCTGTGTTTGAGGGACAAGACGAGCTCAGGGTCCTCCTACTCCTCCACCATCTTAACTCCTCCCCTCTAATTCATCTTATACCTTGTTACTAGATTAACATTTCATGTCTTCCTTTATTAAGCACCTCCAGTGGTTCTTCCATGCCTATGAAGGCATGCTAAAGTGTTTTAGTCTAATGTACATAAAGGCTGCATTTTGTATTCTATAGAACTTTTATTTTATTATTTTGTTTAATCTTCACAATTCTGTAGATATTATTAACTTACATTTAAGAAAATAACTAAAGAGTTTGTGATTTTTCCCCAAAGAATTTAAGTGAATTCCTTATATCTCACACTAAGAATAGGAGTTGGAATTTGAACCCAAGTGTGTTGCTATCTTCTAGGTACACTCCATTTATCCATTTTTAGTGTTTTTCTGTCCTACTATGTCCCCAACAAGGCCAAACCAGACTCCTTTGCTTATACTTGGTGCTGGAAGGCACCAGCAAGAGATCGAGGTTTCCATAGTTTTGTAAGCACAGGGTACCACTGGAAACAATACATCACTTCGGTATTAATGTCCTCACATATGATTTAACATTTACTATGTATATAGACATCAGTTTGGTACTTCATAATGTGCAGGGTATATAAAAACAGTCCTTTGTGTGACACACACACACAGACACCCCAAAAATGTATAAAATGAGACTCTTTATCTCAATACTAGTTTATCTCTGTCTCAGAATAAAACCTATTTATGAGTTTCAAGACCATATCAACTTGCCAAGGAGATGGGCAAGAACGTAACTGTTTTACTGCTGTTATCTGACCAACCATCTCCAGCCTGTCAGAGAATTTGGAAAAGCCAAGAGGTAAGTTGGGAATCAAAGTATTTCTTTGACAAGAGCTATTCTGTGAGTCCCATCTCCCAAGGGGTATTGGGGTAGAATGGTTGTCTTCTGACCTTAATCTTAGTGAAAGGAGCTTCAAAGAAATAACTCAGCAAGCTTGATTGTAGTCCCAGCAGTCTAGTGACACACTGGATGAGGGTCAGACTCACAAGTGAGAATTTTAAAGGGCAAAAGGCTGTAGCTAAAGCTGCCTGCTGGGCAGCTAAATGAAAAGCAGGGCGTAATTGAAAATAACTGCACTCCTACTGATGGCAGATCAAAGGGGCATATTTCCTGTTCTCTACATAAGAGAAATTTGGCCAGAGTTGGTTTAGATACTGCAAAGAGGGACAAATGGAGGGGCAAGTGGACCTCAGCTGAAAAGAGGCTGGGATAGTATTGCCAAATGCTTTAGAAATGAGGGAGGGATCTTGAATGGTCAGCTCAAGGAGATACGTAAACACATGTCAAGGGAAGCAGAGATGAGAGAGAGTCTTAAGGAGAGAATTTCCTGAGTAACCCTTAAAAGTATCTCTAAGAGAGCTGTAAATATTTGCCACATCCTGAAGAAACTGATGCCAAATGGGCCCCATAGGTAACATATGGGAAACCTACCTTTTTTTTTTTTTCTGCTACTATAGGCAATCAACCCAAAAGGGGGGAGAGAAGCTTTAATTTTAAATAAAGTTTAGAGGCTTTATTATTTTTGTTGTTATAATGGAGTAGATAGAATTACTACTAACCTTATATTCTTTGTTTGATAAAAATGGTTTGGAAGACTTTTATTTTCTGAGTGACCAAACAAAATCAGAGATCAAGTTCTAGTGGTCAGTTTGAAGACATTTATGCTCTTATGCTCTTATGCACATTCAACATCAATAGATTCTTGAGAAAAATGGTCCTTTGTATAAAGATAACTGTCTTAAATATATTTAACCTTTAAAGAAGAAAACCAAACTAGCCTGAAAGATTATGATTTCTGACATATAATTGCATGTAAAATGGAATGAGATACATTTCAAAGGTTTTTTTTAAACGTTTCGAGAATGAGAAAATCCCATTAAATTAATAGCATTCAATTAAATCTGCTTACCAGATAAATGCATATTAGTGATTTTACCATTAACACCTGAATTACAGAAAAAAGATATACCTGAATATTGAAGATAAATCTGGTATCAGAATGTTGAAACAAACTCCCTGTTGTTTCACATAGAACAAAAAATTCATAGTGTATACAACCAGATAGATTAGAGATTTAATCATATAATGCCTTCAAACAAAGGTTGAAAACCTCTAATCTTAAATATCAAAACTTTAAAGATCAAGACACAAGCAAAATGAATGAACTGATGAATGAATTAATCAGTTAATCAATTAATTCAGACCCTGGGTAGGCAGGGAGAGAAAGGACCAAGAGAATATATTGTCCCCAAAGAAAATAATGTCACTTATTATTTATACATAAAGAAAGGCTTCTCTAAATAGGACTAGATAAAGTAAGTTGAATCCAAGTAAAAATGAAGACAGAACAATCATTAAGTAATATGGTAGATAAGGGTACAGAAAAAAAAAATTATTTAAGAAATACTGGCTGGGCTAACATGGTTTAAAGTTGCACTCAGAGGGATACCTGATACTTTCATGCATTTTTAATATAATTTTCTTCAACTGGAATTTTGTATATCATTGGAAACAATTAAATACATTGTACTCTACATACATAATCAAGAAGTGTTCTCACCACCAGCAAGGATACTGTGAAACCACCATTTTGGTTTTCCTGCCCTCAGAATCCTATCTATGGATAACAGGCCCCTAGATAGGTTTTGCTAATTAATCTTAAATATGTTACTGTCCTTGAATTTATCAGGGCCTGATTACTATTTTAATTTGCCTCTTTTGGATATGCAATCTGTAGATATTCTTTCCATTCTTTTTTTTTAAAGATTTTATTTATTTATTTGACAGAGACACAGTGAGAGAGGGAACACAAGCAGGGACAGAGGGAGAGGGAGAAGCAGGCCCCCTGCAGAGCAGGGAGCCTGATGCGGGGCTCGATCCCAGGACCCTGGGATCATGACCTGAGCCGAAGGCAGACGCTTAACGACTGAGCCACCCAGGAGCCCCCAAACATTCTTTTAAATACAGCCATGATGGTAGCAACAATACACAGGAAATCTGTGTAAGAGCTCATTATGAAACAAATTGAGACATTTTCAAAAATACAGTAAGAGATGAGATATGAGAATCCATATGATCGTAACTTGTTTCTGTCACTAACAATGTATTTGTCACATGACTGCAGTATCTGTTTTGAAGTGGGATGTTAAAAGAGATATGGCATACAGTGAGAAGCAATTGTCCTTATGGTAAACTCTTCCCATCACTTTCTAATGACAAGGAAAATATCATTAAGGGTGAACTGTCTGGTTCACTTTCGAAAAGACTTCAATACAGAGGAAAGTGAGTTAAGAAAGATCATTCCATCTACCTCTTGCTAGAACTCCTATTAATAGTCTCTTAGGGTAATTCACACTTTCGTTTCTTGAAATCATTTTTTCATATTGCAACCAGAGTGTTCTTAGGAAAGCACAATATGATACCCATTTGCTGAAATTCCTTCTGTGGCTTTTCATTACTACTAGAAAACTATTTTTTTTTTTAATTTTAGAAAATAAAAGATTAAATCCCATAATAAGGAGACCTGCCCAGTCTATCTCTTGTCAGTCTCCAACCTCACATCACACTGTGTCCTGTGCTCATTCAGTCGTGAGGACTTCTTTCAGTACCGCCTCATTTTGATTACTCCTGCCATTGTTTTGCAGATTCAATTCTTTCTCTCTTGAACTCTTTTACTTCCTGTATTGCCTAATTTATGACTATTCCTCCTTAATATTTGTCTTTGCCACAAGAATGTTTTCTTGGATAAGCTCCTCAGTTAAAAGCTGCCTGTCACACAATTCTCAGCAATATGCATTTCTTTTGTAGAGCCCTATCACAGCTTCAATTTTAACCACTCAGAGGTTTTTACTTAATGTTTATTTCCTGCCCTTTGCAAGAGGGTAAGCTCCATGAGGACAGAGGGGGAGGAAATCTGTACTTGCTCAGTGTTGTAGCGCTAGTGCTCAACTAGCTAAAATTAAGAATTCAGAGAAGAGTGATAGTTACTTTAAAATTCAAAAATCTTAGGAGACACTTATGGTGAGGACAAATCAAAAGGTATCTGTACAATGTGTGCTTCCTACCCCTAGCTGAGCCGACAAACCTATTTGGGAAGCAAGAATTATGCACATGAAAGATTAGTTAAGTATAAAAGAGTACATTGCACAGATTAATAGCATAGTAGTGATAACATACAGTTTTAAAAAGATTGCTATTTATTTTAATGTTAAATGAATTTTATTTTATTATTATTATTTTTTTATTTATTTGACAGAGAGAGAGAGAGAGAGACAGCTAGAGAGGGAACACGAGCAGGGGCAGAGGGAGAGGGAGAAGCAGGCTTCCTGCTGAGCAGGGAGCCCGATGTGGGGCTCGATCCCAGGACCCTGGGATCATGACCCGACCTGAAGGCAGACGCTTAACAACTGAGCCACCCAGGCGCCCCTTAAATGAATTTTAATATAAATTTTTTATAGTTATAAATATTTTAAATTTATAAAATATAGTTTATAAATTATATTTATATATCAGATCTACATATTTTGAATTTTGTTTAAATAACTTGCATTAAATATGTTTAATATTAATATTAATGTGTTAATATATATATTTGTTCACTCCAAAATACTCAATAGTAAGTATTGAGTATTTTGGAGTGAACTCAAATACTCAAAAAACTAAGGCTTAGAGAGACTGACTTCACTAAAATCCAAAAATATTGTGACAGTAATACAAGTATATGGACAGCAAAACAAAGAGAGGTGCTCTATGGCACCAAAACTAGAATTTATAATTTCCCTGAAAATTAAAAATATAGGAGAATAAAAGCATAGTTGGCTTGTTTATGAAAGTATTTACTACACCTGGCACAGCAGATTTTTTTTTACTTTTTCAATAACCTAATTGTGCTTCTTCTGAGGATTTTGAGGATTTTAAGTGAAAGAACTACAAGATTTGTATTTTAAATACTATAGGAAAGGTGTGGAAGACAGTTTGAAAGAAGACAAGATCTGAGGATAGGAAAGTCACAGGTTTTTGTTTTTTTATTTCGTTTAAATTACTAGACTTTAATTTTAGAGCAGTTTTAGGCTCACAGAAAGTGGAGAAGTACAGAATTCCCATATATCCACCCCTTCGGCTTCCTCTATTAACATCTTGCATTGATGTGGTATGTTTGTTAGAATTGATAAGCCAATATGATACATTATTATTACCCAAAGTCCATAGTTTTGATTAGGATTCACTCTGTGGTACACATTCTATAGGCTTTATCAAATGTATAATGTCATTCATCCTATCATACAGAATAGTTTCACTGCTTTAAAAGTACCCTGTGTTTCACCTGTTCTTCCCTCTCCACCACCCCAAATCCCTGGCAATAACTGATCTTTTTACTATTTCATTCATTTATTTAATATAATTTATAGAATATCATTCTACTTAGGTAACATTACAGGTGCTAGGGATGCAATGCTCAACAAATAGACTGGTTCCTAATTTCCATGAACTCTATTCAATTGGTGGGAGATGAGGAGAAAAAGATAAATGAAAAATACAATATTTAGAAGAGTTTAAAAATAAAATACCATTATGGGATAAAAAAATAAATGAGGGAGGAGGTACTTTTTGGAGATGTGTGACATGAGATAAACACTAAATAATAGCAAGTGTATTCTGCAAAGTTCTTAGGCTAGTGCATTCCAGACAGAGCAAACCCAAAATACAAAGGTTCTGGTACATCAGAAAGGGCTTGGCCTGTTTTAGTGCCAGAAAAATGTCTTCATGAAAAGACTAAGAAACGTTTATCACTCCAGTAGCAACAAGCACCCTCAGCACACAGACCATCTCTGTTTCCAAATAAGACACTTGTAATTCCTCATTTTCCTGAATATCTCACTGATAGTCAACTGTTACTAACTCTCCTTGAGCTGCTCTCACACTCTTGTGGATTTATACTCCCACCTCTCTGGCTTCTCCTGAGATCCTTTTTTTCTTTTTTCCCTCCTCTAGCATACACAAAAATGTTGAATTTCTTTTTTGGAATGAAATGTTGGCTCTTCTTTTTGTCTCTACCATCTTTCTGGAGATAATCTTATTCAAGCCCATGACTTTAAATATCATACTACTCATAAAATATTCTTGCTCAATTTTTGTTCATGAAACATACACACAGAAATTTTAACTTAAAAACTCAAGAGTCATCTTTGACTCTTTGATTCCTCCCTCTGTTTACCTTCCCTATCCAACAGATTTCTAAGTTCTACATATAATATATTAAAACCTATCTCTAATCGGATCACTATTTTACAGTAGTGTAGCTTTATGATAAAGAGCATGTTCTGTGATATCAAGCTTCCCCTTGCTATTCTGTCCTATCATTAATAGCATGATCTGCAGGAAGTGATCACCTCCCCAAGCTGTACCTCTTCATCAATACACTAATTGTAGTAATTCACATATGAGATGTTTAGCATGTGCAGACCTTACACTCTTCACAGGAATTCATTGAAATGGACCTAAATGTAAAACACAAAAGTATAAACTCCTAGAAGATACATAGAAGAAAACAAAGATGACTTTGGCTATGTTTTTTTAAATATAACACCAAAGATACAGTCCATAAAAAAAAATCCCTAATTGATAAACTGGACTTCATTAAATTTAAAGGAGGTACAAACTCCTAGAGGGGAAGTGAGTGGGGGTATGGGTGAAATAAAGGGTATTAAGAGGTAAACTTCCAGTCATAGAGTAAGTCACAAAGATAAAAAGTATAGCACAGGGAATATAGTCAATAATAGTGTAATAACAGTGTTTGGTAACATATGGTGACTATACTTACCATGGTGAGCACTGAGTAATGTATAGAATTGTTGAATCAATATGTTTTATGCCTAAAAAATATGTTGTATGCCTGAAAATAATATAACATTTTATGTTAGTTATACTCCAATAAAAAAATTATAAACTGCTCTGTGAAAGACCCTGTCAAGAGGAAAGATAAGCCACAGAATGGGAGAAAATATTTACAAAATACATATCTGATTAAGGATTGTTCATCCAAAATATACAATGAACTCTTAAAATTGAACAATAAGAAAACAAACTGATTTAAAAATGAGCTAAAGGCTATAAAAGACACCTGAACAAAGAATATATGCAGACTGCAAGTAAGCTTATGAGAAAATGTTCTATGTCATATGTCATCAGGGAAATGCAATTAAAACAAGATACCACTGCACAACTATTAGAATAGCCAAAATCTGGAACACTGATAACACTGCATGTGTGAGGATGTGGAGCAAGAGAAATTTTCATTTATTACTGATAGGAATGCAAGATGGTTCAGCCATTTTGGAAGGCAGTTTGACAGTTTCTTACAAAAGTAAGCATACTCTTAGCATATGATAAGATCCAGCAAATCTTGGAAGAAACCAGATGTCCTTTAGTAAATGCATGGATAAGTAAATTGTGGTACATCCAGAAAATGGAACATTAGTGAGTGCTAAAGAGGCATGAGCCATCAAGCCATGAAAAGACATGGAGTAAACTTAAATTCATATTACTAAGTGGAAGAAGCCAATCTGAAAAGACTAAATACATTAATATTCCAAACATGACATTTCTGAAAAGGCAAAACTCTGGAGATGACAAATAAGATCAGTGGTAGAAGGCCAGAGAGATGTCTAGGGATAGAAGGCCAGTTTTAGGGATAGAAGACCAGAGAGATGAATAGGCAGAGCACAAAGGATTTGTAGAGCAGTGAAAACACTTGATATCATTCAATAATGATGGATAAATTTCATTATACATGTGTTCAACCTCTGAATACACAACGCCAAGAGTGTTTCCCAAGGTAAACTAGAATTTGGGTGATTATGATGTTAACTTAGGTTCATTCTTGGTAGAAAAAAAAAAAAGTGCCATTCTGGTTAGTGATATTCATAATGATGGGGGCTATATTCTTGGGGGGGGGCAGGAGTGTAGGGGTAATCTATGTACCTTCCTCTCAGTTTTGTTGTAAGCCCAATACTGCTCAAATGTCTAGGCAGGATGGCACATCATAAACTCTTATTAAAGGTTAGCTATTATAATTGTTGTCCCGGTCATTGTTATTATTATCACTTCATGGCCAATGCTATAACCCTAGCCCACATCACTAGGCTCATCCTCTACAACGTCACCTAAGTGGTTTCTCTCCTTTCCCTGTTGCCTCTCTCCTATGCATATCTAATCAGCAGCTGGGATGATCTTTTTTCTTAATGAAATTGGAATCATATTATTCTTTTGATTGAAAATCCTCTGTGATAGCCTTTTGCACTTAGATTGATTTTGAAAATCATTATGATCTATGATGCAGAATGCAATCTGGCCCCTGTCCATCTTCCCAACCTCAATGCTTGCTACTCTTCATCATGTCTCATTCACACCCCTTAGCTGAAAGAGGTTTTCTTTTCCTAAATCATGCAAAGCTCTTTCCCTTGATTGGCCGTCCCCATTCCTCCTGCCCATGTCAATCTTTCTGGAATATCCATACAACCACTCTTCACCTTTGTTGCTTTCTTTTCAGACTTCAGCTTAAACAACACTTTCTCAGAGAGACCTTCCCTGACCACTCAATCTGAAAAATCTCTCCCATTCTTTACTCTCACAATTTTTTTTTTTTTCATTTCTGGCATGTATTGTACTTTCTAATTAAATACTTGACTATGTGTTCCCATCATATTACCTATTTCCCTCATGAAGACAGGGTCTATGACTATGTTGTTAATCACAGTACACCCACAGAGTTGTATATAACATTATCACATGGTCCAAGTTGAATAAAATATTTGTTAAATAAATGAAAAGTGCTCAAATACTTAATGGAAAGGATTTGGAGTTTTACTAAACATTAATAGGGAAAATTAAAGGCCACATATTCTCAAATCTTTTATAAAATATTAATATTAGCTACATTTATTGCATACCTATATCTGCCAGGCAAAGTATATAGGTTATTGTATATACCTCACAGCAAATCTGCAACTTATACACAATTATATACATTTTTCTAATTAAAAAAATGATGCTCAATTAGATTGAGTAATGTGCCAAATTGCCCAACTTGTAAACAACAGAGTTTCTAGATCTGTGAGGTTCTAGGATCTTCCTCTAACACCACAGTATGGCCATTAATGTAGATTAGATATTATGTATTCAAAATGCCAATTTCTCTGATGAGAAACTGAGGTACAGAGAGACAAAATGCCTTACTGAATGCCATGCAATTAGCAAATAAGAGACAAGGCTTCTGGACTTCCAATCCAAAGTGTTTTTATCTCCCCTGTGTTGAAATACAAATTGCAGTTAAAACAATAGTTAATCATTTCAGAATATCTTAATAACTTATCTTGTTCAAGCAGGAGGTCTATAAATAATTTACACTATTGTTGAAGAGTTTTTCTTTCTTCCTTAGAGGAATTATGCCTCTTCAGTGTTTTAGGTTTTTAAAAGGTGTTATATTAGCCTTTGTAATTTGACATTTTTGAAGTACAAAAAAAAAAAAAAAATCCAAGCATATTACAAAAAATATGTGTTCTAATTAATGATTACTTTTTGTGTCTTTCAAATTTTCTTCATTATATTCTTTTATTGTCATGTAGAAAAATACAATATTATAAAAATAGATTTCTGTATATTCAGACCCCTTTATTTGTAAACCTGAAAGCTATTCTAAAAACAGGGTGAAAAAATGATAAGGTAAAATAAAAGCAGGATGACAGGAAGAAACAAGACTAAATAATTACTGAAAGATATCTAACCAGTTTTGATATGAGATCAATATTATGTCTGTCTCCACAGCATATTTACATTGTTTGGAAAAGGTTATTACTTATATTTATTATAACTGGCATATTGTATGTTCTCACAAAGGTATTTTGGAAACAAAGTTTCCAAAAACCAAGTAACAACAAAACAATGTCAATAACATTTATAATAAATATATAACACTTATTAAGGAAATAATATGTGGCAAGCCCTGTGCTCTGATAATTTTTTTAAATGATCTATCTCATTTAATCTTCATAATAACCTAATACTAAAAAGAAAAGACCTTTATTATTCTTTTCACTCATGAGAAAATTGCACTTCAGAGACTTTAATTAACACCAGTGACTTCCTAGTTGGTAATGAAAGAACTATCATTCTGACCTGAATCTTCCTGGATCCCAAGTCCATAAACTTATCCAAAACAATGAAATTGAACATTAAAACAATGCCTTTAGAAAGAGCAATATTTCTGAAAACTGTTAGAATATTCTTCAGAGGTTCCCCAGTGTGTGTTGAAGGGTTGAGAATCATTAACCTACATGAATAGCTTCTTAAGTGCTTGCAAATAGGTACAAAATAAGTTATACTGGTTTCCTCCAAATCAAGTAAATATCATTTTATATATACTGCATCAAAGATTCATCTCAACTTCATTGAGCTGTACATGCATGGGCACTGAAGTGGATTGGAAAGGAGGAGAGTTTCAAATAGAAGGAAAGATGGAGGGAAGAGAAAGAAAGGTGCCTTGTTAAAAATGAATATATTCAATGTGATTAAAGCTTATAGTATGATGGGTTAGTCAAACTCTCCTTCACCTGATAACCTTTGGAAAAGCATTATTATTTCTTCTCCCAGATCCCTGTCATTCAATTTTCCCATCTGTAAAGTAATTCTTACCCTGAAGTAATAAATCTTACACTGTAGGATTGATGTGAGAATTAGGTACATAAAATGTACTACTATTTCAGCAGAAACTTACTATATAATGGTTAAATGGCTGAAAGAAAGGGTAAATGGGAGGACATTGTAAATATGAACTTGACAGATAGGCAGGAGGAAAAGAGTGAGGAGGACAAGGTAATTCTGTCATATTAGGAATTTCAAATTAATTCTGAACATGGCTATTATTTTAAAAATCAAAATCCTCACTGCGTGAAAGAGTTTATAATGAAAAACAAATGTATAATCATATTTGTGTGATTTATATAAATCACTATTCTGTATGATTTTTGTGATTTATATAAATCACTATTCTGTCATATAGTGCCAGATTTAAGATGGATTAGGGGATTCAGGAAGATAAGAGAATCCGGTAAACAATGTATACAAACTATTTCAGTAATCCAAACATGAAATTATTAGGGAAAAGAAAAAGCCAAAGCTTCAGGGATGGAAGAGAGGACTGCAACTGATATTTAGGAGGTAAAATAATAAGTTATGATGAACAATTACATGTGGGTATAAAAAGTAGCACTGGACAAATCCAGGTTTCCATCTTGGGTATTATTTAACTAGATAATGGGGCTGGAGAGAAAAGAAATGAGTTAAGTTTTGTTCATGTTGAGGTTATAAAACAGTCAAGAAAGAAACAGGTGGCAAGGATAGGAAGCCGCTTCTCCTAACAGTGAATCATGGAACACTACATCAAAAACTAATGATGTAATGTATGGTGATTAACATAACGTAATAAAATAAAATTTAAAAAAAGAATGTCAGACATTTATATTTTGAAAAGAAACATCAATGATCAAAGAGAAAAATGTCTCATTCCCCATTAATACTCCTCAACATATAATAAATGCAAAGCCCGGTCCCATCAATAACATAATTCCAATGGAATAAGAAATGAAATCACACTGATTGTGTTTATATTAAATTTGTTCACCTAAATCCTATACTATTTTCCTATAAGCTAAGAAAGTTGGGGAATGAAAAACAGGAATTTATTACTGTGATTGAAGATGCAAGTTTTTGCTTTGCCCTTATGATGTAGGAAATATCTGTAATCCTTGAACTACATCATGACACAGCAACTGACTCTGCTAAATATACAAAGAGTCGATCCCTTTACTGTTTCATAAAATATTAATGAATTTTAGTCTCTGTTCATAATGAAGTTATTCCAAGAACAACAGAATATATTTAATTCAAAAGATTAAAATGACAAATTCTGGGACACATCATTACACTATGTTTACGCTGATGAAAATTGACCTCAATATCCAGGATCCTGAGACTCTGACATGTTGAAGGGTTTGAAAACTTATGTTTTCTCAAACTAAATGAATAACTGATTACAACAGTTCATAAAAAAGCTGAGGGAAGAGCTATGAGTTTTTCATTACTCTATCAGTTAATTCTCTGTTGTAGATAACAGAAAATCAAATCCAAACCAGTTTAAGAAAAAAATAAGTCTTCAACAAAACAAGGTTGGGTGTAACTTTGGAGTGGCTAAGTTCAGAATCATCTTGGTCTGGTTCTACTGAGTTGCTGCCATTCCTAAGTGCTACTCAGTTGCACCAGATTTCTTCAGCTTTCCATCAACAAACCAAGTAGACAAAAGTTTGAGTTCCTTATAGAAAATTGGTTCTCATTAACTTTGATTGACTTTACTTGGATTGGTGCCCCTCCCTAAAGAAATAATCATAGCAAGAAAGATGGAATGTGCTGATCGGCTTTTCCCAAGTCACATTCTCCAACTCTGGTAACCAGAAGAAATGAGGCCAGCTTCATCCAAAACATATGAGCTGAGGTCAGGGTAATGATGTTTCACAAAGCAAAATTGAGGACTGTTTATAGATGAAGAGTGTGTTGATACTGTACTTCAAAATATTAAATGCCCATGCAGTATAAACAACTTGGAACTGTTCCTGGCACATACCAAGGACAGAAAAAAAGTTTATTTGATCAGTAAATCTTAGGAGATTCTCTAGAATTCTATACCCACTGAATTTATAAGTCAGTGCAATTCACAAGCAATAACAACACAAAGAATTTATCTTTATATGAACAAGTAATTCATTCAAGTTGATATATAAGTACAAATGAATCTGAAAAAAAAAGTTTACCTGTATATGATCATTAATAAGATACCATTTTCATTTATCAAATGGGCAATTTTAAAAATACTGCTGATTGGCGAGGGTAGAATGACAAGGATCTCATACACAGAAGAAAAAAGGAAAATTACTATAACATTTCTGCTGAGCAGTTGTCAATGTAAATCAAGATCCTCAATATTGCACAATAGTGAAAAATTGGAAACAGTCTAAATTTCAAACAATGTTTAGGTACACTATGGTATACTCCAGTAATGGTTAATACTACAGAATCATGCCAAGTGTTTTGAAGACTATGACAATATATGGGGAAGTGTTTACGATATAAAGTGAAGCAAAGCACCAGAGACAATTTTGCATTTATTTCTCTCTATATATTTATATATGTTGCAAATTTTTATATACTTATATATCTTGCATATATATGTACACACATACATTACACACACATGTGCACACATACAGATACACACTGACAAGAAATGTACAAAATACTACTTATGGTTTTCATTAGATCATCAACAAATTGAGAAGTCTCCATATCATACTTCATATTTCAAATATCCTTCAAGAAATACAATTTACTTTTATAATTAAAAAATAATTCTTGCTCCTTCTTATACTAAGTATTAGCAATTTAGATGATCATTATCTCTTCTCTAAATCTTTACAATAACCTTCAAACCATTCTCCTCTCTCACTCCCTGCTTCTTATACATTCTCCTGAATTTTGCTACTTATCTTTCTAATAACATATATCTGTTTGTAATCCTTCCACATTTTAAAATCCTCAAGGTTGGGGTGTGTGGGTGGCTCAGTTGGTTAAGTGTTGGACTCTTAATTTTGGCTCAGGTCATGATCTCAGGGTTGTGAGATGGAGCCCTGCGTTGGGCTTGTGCTGGGCGGGGAGCCTGCTTATCATTCTCTCTCTGTCTCTAAAAATCAATCAATCAATCAATCAGTAAAATCCTCAAGGTTTTCTGGTACTGACTATATCAGTAATATCAGTAATCAGTGATATTGTATAAAAGGTTCCTCACAATCTGCCATCAGCAACCTCCCAGTTTCATATCCTGCTCCTGTCTGTCTATGTACCTATAACTACAGCTCCAATACTCCTACAAAAGCCAACATGCATGGAAAACTATACAGAATTTTATCACTCTGGTTTTCGGCTTATGCCACTCTAGATCCCAAAATGTCTTTCCCCCACCTTCCTGGCTGCCAAGGCCTCACTTGAATATTTTCTAGTCTGTTAACTTTCCCCAAATTCTCCACCCCAGGTAGACTTAATTTATCTTCTGTAAATCCAAGAGTGGCAGATGGTATAATCTTCATCCTGTATCCCCCATGCACAGAAGAGCAAAACACTAATAAGTATTCGTTAAGTAAATAAATAAATGAATACTTATAGTCTAAATGAAGTCACAAAATGATTTCAGAATCCAAAGGAATAATATTCCTAATTCCTTCTGAGAATTTAATTAAACTGCCATTAGAACACAATTCCTTTTAGATATATCAACACTTATTTCTTTTAACTTAGTGTCTATGGCATGTTCTCCCAACTTTTTACCTTCTTGCTTTTGATTCCTATGCAATATCCTTCTTTGTATCCCACACTCCTTCCACAGATGCACCTCAAAATATACTCATGTTCTTCTTTACCTATCTATATTTTCCTCTAAGAGAATTATATAATCTGTTTATCTATGAACCCATATCATGATAGTTCACCAATTTCATTTTATCTCTAGGTTCATATTTAAATTTTTACTTGACAAACACATATTAGTTCAGTGTCTAAAACTCACTATTGCACAGCTGACCTCATCATCACTATTGTTTTTGTAATACACATCACTTTTTCTAGCAATAAAGGCTATCAATGACAGACATCTTTCTTTTTTAGCTCTCCATCATTCCATACTAGTAATTCTCATGTTCCCTGATGGCACGCCTATATTTTTATTTTCTGCCCATCCTTTCAAATTTCTATTTTCTAGTGCCTAAATCAAGTAGTTATCTAGTTTGTACCCTTAAAGTCCAACTTGCTTTCTCTTGTTTGCCAACCCTTTTTAAAAACCACACTTATTTCTATGATTTTACATATATATATGTAAAAGTATATATATATAAATTTTCAGCAAATCTCCCCTACTTCTAAATTTGCAATTGCTTGAAAATTGAGTCTAAACTCCACGTGTACTTCCATTTTTATCTTATCAACCAGGTCTCATCACAGTAGACACCATACAGGAAGTGCTTAATATATGTTTGATGAAATGAGTTAGTATTCATGAATTAGTTCACCTGTATTTCTATCCCCAAACCATCCATGTGTTAAATCATTAAATATTACTAGTCCTAGTGCTTGCTATACCATATATTCATAATTCATATGGGCTTTACAAAAATGAAAGATCGGCAACTATTTTGCTCCTCAACAAATGGTATTGGAGTTATTAAATCAGCTATTTTTGCTCTGACAATTCTCATGATTTGGGCCTATAAAAGGAGTGCTAAGACAAATGCCATTCAGAAAGTCAAAGGGTAGGTTTTTATGAATTTGTATTTCCTTCCCCAGGGAGATGCTGTAGAACTTTTATTAGCTCTATTCTCACAAGCCTAAAGGAGTTGGTACAATCTAAATTCTTTATTCCCTCTATGGAATAATATCATCATAGAGTTACAGCCATTGTAAGTGATAGTCTATGTAATATACTTTATTTAGAAATCATTCTTAAAAGTAATAGAAACCATCTGGCTATCCACTCCCTCACTTACTTACCATATAGCCAGATTTATGAGTTTGTGGGCTCAGGGCTGCCTACATCTTATGAGTATTGAAGTAAGAGGATACATGAAAAAATATACTTTACTGACATACTATTTTGATCAGACACTGCTTCTTTAATCTTCACAGCCTTCTTAAAAGATAAATAGTAGATATATTCCAAGATATATTCCCTGAGATAATGCAAATATACTCAATTGGCTCCCTACCTCAGCTCAGCCCATGTTTTCAAAAAGGAGTGGGCTAATGTTCTTGTCTTTTGTTGGAAAGGGAAAGATTGATTTAGAATTGATGGTTTCATCATCACTTGAAGCTTTCTCAGTGTATCATCAATTACATGCATGGACCTTTCACTATCTTTGTTTTATGCCTTATGCTATTGTGAAGATTGAATGAAAAAATATCATTTGTCATTAATCTGGCATTAATAAAAGCCTGCGATTTACTTGGTAGAAATTTTGGACCTCAGTCATTACATTGTGGCAGGGTTTTATTGAATTATCCTTTTGGGGTCTCCCCCAAAATTTAGTTCAGATGTTGAGACTGATGATGTTACACACATATGCACACCAAGGGGATGTGAAAGTGTTTATTACTTCCAAGATGGAACTTTTTGGGGGATATCAGTAGAGCCCAAGCAGGTCTGAAAATGGCCTGAGAAGCGAGGAAGGAGAACGAATTTGGGGTTTTTATGGTACTTAGATCTAGGGCTGGGGTTATGGATCCTGCATGGCTTGAATTTCCTGCCCAGACCAAAGACTTTTTTTTTTTTTTCCAGCTTGCTCATATGTGAGGCAAAGGTAAAGCAGAAGAGATAGCACTTTAAATCTGTCAGCAGTTAAACAGCAAAATTGCATTTTAGTCCCGTTTTATACATTAGAAAATTTTCCATAGCTCAGAGAGGTAACTAGTTGAAGATCACAAAACTTTCTTGTCAGAACCAGAACTCATCTCAGAGGACAATTTTAAAATACTTGTTTTTTTTTCCACCATACCTGTACTGCCTTCCTCAGAAGGAATTGACTTGATTAAAAATTAATCTGAGTTGCTTCTGTATTTCCATTTGAAAATGTTTCCAAAGACTTGCTCTGTTGGAATGGATCTAAGAAGGAATTGCAATTGAAATATCTGCACTCCCTGATACAGACACAATGTGTCAGATCAGGACCTACTTTTGGAAATCATTGTCATCTAACTAGTAGAATATTTTAAGATATGATTATAAAACTCTAGTACTCTGGCTCCTTCACCTGCCCAAATAAATCAAACAATTCCTACCAACTGTGCTGCATGTTATAACAAGGAGATAAGTCTTTGTTAGGTCAACTTCACTTGTTCAGAAGCAGTGGGGGTTCAGCTTAGAGTCAGGGTTCCAATGCCTGCTATAAGTTTACTTGTCTAGCTTTTGACTCCTATTGCTTAGGTCCTTGTTCTGGTGCCTGCCTGTATAAAAGACTCATCTCCTACCTCCTTGAAAGCCTGGCATTACTGCTTGTCCTTTACCTATTATGTGCTCTAAGGTAGATGCTGGAGCACTGGATGCTCCCAGGTCTCTGTTTTATCAAACATACTCTATCACAGTTTATATCATGGTATATCTCGCCTTCATCTTACACCCTACAAGGAGCATCAGAGGAGAGGAACCATCATTGAGATCCTATAGCTTAAAATAGCATTCATTGGAACAAAAAGACAAAACTCAACTCTGTATGCTAGGTTCTCTCCTCCCCACCTCTGGCCTGCCTGCTCCTCAAGAGGCTTTCTTACCTGGACAAAAAAAAAAAGTGCAGAACTCATTTCTTTTTATTTTAAGTTGTTTTTTTTTTTTTTTTAACCAGTACTCATTTTTTAATAACTACTGTCTTTCATGTCTATCATGTCTATATTTACATGTGGTCCTTGTCATAGAGTCTTTGAGGTACTGCTTCTTGGGGTTTTCAGAGATCTGAAAGGTTAAGCCCTTTAGAACAGTTTTAAGAATTTGAGAAATGGCCAGGAAGAAGTTTTTCACAATTTACTAATGTTTTGTAACCTGCGTTGGTTCTTTCTGATTCATTGTTGACCTACTCAGGAGGGTCTAATAAAAGGTAGATTCTATTCTTATTGTCTCCATTTAATTATAGGAAGTAAATTTAGTATCCTCGGTTCTAGAAATCTTCTCATTTGAAAGAAATACTAAATCCATCAACAATGTGTATCAATGATGGACTCATGTAATTCTCCAATTCACTCTCTTCCCCAGGCCTTTCCCAATGGTAAAATGGAATTTGCTATCTTTGTGGGGTCTAGAAACTGAAATAGAATTTGTACCTTCTAATTTAGACCAACACAATATAAGAAAAACAACCAAATGAATTATCATTTTTTTAAGATTTTTTATTTATTTATTTGAGAGAGAGAGCACGAGGGGCAGAGAGAGAAGTAGACTCCCCACTGAGCAGGGATCCCAATGCGGAGTTCAATCCAAGGACCCTGGAGATCATGACCTGAACCAAAGGCAGAGGCTTAACTGACTGAGCTACCCAGGCACCCCCCAAATGAATTATGTTTATGCACTAAAAAGCTGGAGTTCTTGGAATGTTAATGTATACTCCTCTTAAGAGTTAAGTACCAATAGTTCACCTTTTTAATCATATGTAATATGATCACCTTTTCATTACACGTGCTCTCAATTTTCCTTTTTCTGGTTGAATATTGGTATTTCTAAGGAAGACATTTTCACTCAAAGGAGTTTTTTTCAACTTATCTTATTCTCCCTTCATGACCAGGCTCTAACACCTCTTTCTACTGCATCTTCTTTCTTTTCCTTCTCAATGATTTTCTGTTCTTAGTTCACTAAAGTGTTTGTACAAGTCTTCTCTATTCTAAACATCTTGCTGCTCCTCTGATCCCCCTTAACCTAATGTCCCAGCACCTTTCTCTTGTCTTCATTTAAACTTGTGTTGTGAGAAATCCTTTATGAAAAAAGATGGGATATGAAAATCTTTCTTTATGATATTAATTACATCTTGTAATCTTTTTGAATCTTAATTTCCTCTTCCAGGAAAAATGGTTTTTTTAGTTGAAAGATTTTTAATAAAATATTAATTCAAAACAAAAACAAGAAAGATAAACATGATTTTTTAAAAAATATAAGGGTAATTATGTTTTGCCTCCTATGCGTTACTTCTTTTTCTTCTTGGCAGCATCAAAGAGGGGCAATTCTTTTGCCAAAATTTGGAATGTAAATGTGGTTAAAAGACTTGAAGAACAGTAATGGAATGAACCTCATTCCTTGGCACTCAGTAGTCATTAAATCAATGTTTGTAAAGGAATTTTCAAGCAGAAGCATTTTATATTGAGTCTTATATTTTACCACAGAAGAATGGAGAGGATCAACTTGAATACCATGTAGTCCTTAATGTGCAACTCTCTGTTTTCAACTGTCCTTCACAACAAATGTATAAGAAAAAGAAAAGAAAGAATAGATTTTTCCCTAAATTTTGGATCCTCTCTTCCTTTGTTAATTTTAATTTGGACCTCAAGGTAGCTAGTTTTATTATTGTTCATTATTGCCTTATGATCTTCATTATCATCATTATCATCATGTTGCACTCATAAAATAAAGGCTACTTTAATATTCACTGTCACCTTTCTCAGAAGAAAAGTTATACCTTCCAGAATCATGAAATAAAATCAATAGCTGATCCCTGTAGGAGATTAACACCATAATGTGATGACTACCCAAACCCACAGAGTCTCATCTAATAATATATGCTTTTCTTCTAACTGATTTAGAGATTATAGAATTCAAACTGAATGATAATTATAACCTAGGATCTATGTAGGCAAACTGATAGGTGTCATCATTATTGAAATTAGAAAAGGTATAATTAGCTAAAGTTATTTTAAACCCATTTATCATCTTAGTCATTAGGGTAGTTCTGAAAACATCTATAAAATACCTCAAGGATCAAGAATTCAATATGCATTTGTATCAATTCAAAATACAATATGCTAAACACCTGCTATCTTGGGCTCAACAATAAATGATTATGAAATACTATGTTAACATGTAGATCTGTTAAGAGAGATCAATGTGCATAGTGATCAAACAATGTCAATGAGGGTAAAATTGTTAAAAAAAGTCAACAAAATTTTTCTCTTTAGTGATATTAGCCATCAAAATTATAGTTTACACACAAATCAAAACTGTTTTAAATAATTTGGTATGTAATCTTAAGAGAATATCAAGCTGGAAAATGGTAATATTATCTTAGATTTCACACACTAAATTTACAGAGTTGATATCTTTACATTATTTTCCCATAATATCTTTAATTATGAATACAGGTATGAAGACTATTTCTCATACACTTCTGGGAAAATAAGTCAGACATAATTTTATTAGGACACCTCTTTTTACTAAAGCATTATTTTGAAGGACTATAAAATCATTTCTTGTATAAAAGGAAAAGATTGCCTTTTGAATACTTTTTTTTTTTTGACAGTCTGCACAAATATAATTGAAAGTGTAATCATAGTATTTTGGTATCACAAAGAATCAGTACATAAGTTATTAAACTACAAATAAAAATCACTTATTTTGTTTTAATCTTTATCATGAAAATTGTTTTCTCATAAAAAGATCAAAATGTGCTTACTACTTCCTTGGATTTTTAAAGAGGTAATGAGCAGTAAACTTAGCAATTACTCATACATATTACTAAATGTCATTCATTGAAGAGTAGCAAACTATGAAGGAAAGATATCATCTATTAAGGGGAGAGACTTTGGTCCGATTTTATACTCCATGAGTTCTCATTCTTCATTGTAATGCTTGAATAATTTTATGCACAGCATTACAAATAAAGGTAGAAAATTCTTGAAGTCTGTTTGACTGTGGTTTAATTGAAATGCCTCTTCCACAATCGTGTGTGCTAATTCAACCAGCAAACTTGATGTGCTTTTAAATGATACAAAGCTAGATAGTATATCACAATTTACAAATGCTACATCATGATGTTAAGAAAAATCGGTGTTGCTCTTACCAATCCACCGGCTTGGGTTTCTGTAAAGCTTTTTTATCTGCACCAATAATTACTGTACTTCAGCAAGGCAGCTTTAATTAAATGTCATCCTTTAAAATCAAGAAACACTTACAAGGTCAAGCAGGTCTAGGATAAAACTAAAGTTTGCTCTCAAATCATGGATTACTTGATATTCTGCTATAAAGAAAAATTGTAAATGGGTCCTACACAATTCTCCTCATACAATTTTAATGAGATTTTGACCAGTTTGGAATTGTTGCCTCTGTATAATTTTGCATCTGTTAGTTGAACAATAATACTTTCTTACTTTTGACTGTGAAAAACTTTCCACAGGAAAGTATTTCATGCAATAAGTCTGGTATTTCCTATTTTTATGAAAATCAGTTTATGAGACTTATAATCAGTTTTGCCAAACGAAGTAAAAGAACTACCTGGGTTACAATTCCCTAGCTGCTTTGTAGAAGTTCAAAAGATAATTTTGTTAACTATTTCATTCTATTTATGTGAATGTGTGTGTGTGAAATTATATGAGATATGTTGTACAATTTCTAAAATATTAAAGGGATAACCAGATCACATGTTGATTTCAAGTGTTTGAGAAAAGTATGAAACCTTGAAATATTCAGTACTTACACACTGAAAAACAATACTTTCATTCTTTCATTCAATTCTTCTATTTTGTATCTACCATATGTATGTGGAAGTGATACATAAAGAAACGAACGATTATTCTATAGGGATAGTTAGACAATGCAGGAGCTGCAGTTTGAAAAAAATATATAATAACATTTATTAATTACTTCAGGGCAAAAATGACATCATATGAACATATGAATGAACATACTGTTCATCCATCTGATGAACAATAACAACAAACCTGGCCCTGGATCACTCAACTCATTAATGGTGACAGTGGTATTTGAACCCAGTTAGTGGGATTCTAAAGTGTATAATCATAAGCCCTAAGCTCTTCAGCCTCTAATAGGTAAAAATTTGCAGTTTGGACAAAACAGGATTTGAAAGACTATTGAATAAAATGGGAAAACCTGAGCAAAGACTTTGGTATACCATAGCATTATATGTTGGGCAGACTTGGACACAACTTTCTCAATATGCAGTCCTCTCTACTTTTCCAGCCTCATCTCAAATCTTGAATTAAGTCATATGCAGTGTTCATATGCATACATTCTCATCTCTGTACCTTTGTACATACTCTCACTCCATTGTGAAGCCCCTCCCATCTTTGGCTTTTTCAATATCCTTTAAAACCCAACTAGGTATCCACACTTTCATTGTCTTTCTATCTCCTATCTCTCTTCTGTTCCCTTAAAGTGCCCTATGTATATTACTCTATTGAATTTAACACGTTTTCTAATTAGTTAAGTACTTATCACTAGTGTCTCACAAAATAACTAGCCTAGTAAATACTGATAAGATCTTGTTGACCTAAATTGAACTTAAGCATGAACCTTTTCTTTTTATTGTTTTCCTTTCAGCCTGCTACATATTAGAAATTCAGACTTAATGACCAAGTGAATGGGTTATATGTGTGCTGGACAGGTGCATGTGACTTAGTCTACAAGGCCTGAGTTTGAATCCCATTTCTACCATTTAATTGGCATTTAATTTGTCCAGATGCTCAACTTCCTTAAGCCTCTGTTTCTTTATCTACTGAGAAGGGAAAATGAAAACTATCTTCCTATATGATCACCAATAGAGAATGAGATAATGTATGTGAAATGATCACGATAGCACTCGATGGAAAGTCAATGTTCCATATGTGGTGGTTATTAGTTATTAACTAATTAGGCATCAACCTAGTTAGGTTTTTGGTATTAGTATCAGTGGTATCATGAATATTCTTATTTTTATTCCTTAAACATCCCCAAACTTGATTCTTTAACAATAGTCTAGATACAATAATGAATTAGGAACATTTACAAACTAGTCAATATGAAGATTAAAAGATTATAAGTAGGCAATATAAGATTGAGAATTTTTACTATTTCAAAGGAAAAAAGACAAGACGTTCTAAAATCAAATATGAGCACCTTTTACAGAGGGAACTAGAGGGAGTTATAAGTTGACCGAATTTGAACAAGTTTCATATGACTACCAAGCTGTCCATTGATATTCATTTCCTAGAGACTACTAAATTGTTCCATACTTCTGGAAAAAAGTCACTTAAATTTCCTTTTCATTATGTATACTGCCTTTGAGAGACCAGGGGCCTTCCTAAAGAGACATTCAGTGTGGAACTAAAACCATTTGAACCACTGACAGAGTGAAAATGGGTTATATTAGTGCAAAGTGAGACATTCCTGTAAATGTTAAAGACTTTTTAGAAGACTTTTCATAATATCTTAGTTATCCATATCTATTCTAGCCATGCAAAAACTTTAAATTTTGTACTTTCTTAGGGCAGTCAGTAATATGCTTTAGTTAGTCACACATGAATTAGTAACTAGTGTCACTGGAAAATCAATGTGAACTAAGCTTTTTGTGACATTTCAACACAATTCATATAGGTGTTTTGGGCTACTTATTCTCTAATTGTATTTAGTGTCATTTGTTCAAAATACAGTGAAGGAAGAACATTCTTATTAAGTTAAAGGCCTATGTTTCCCAAAGTGTACAAAATATCATTGCTTTACTAATCTCAGCCATATCTTAATTTAGGGACAACAAATATTTTAAAAATTCAAACAAAGCATTTTGTACTTCAGCTCTAATAAAATCTGTGCATTTTTATTATATTTGCAAATTATCCAAACCACTGTTAATGCTGAAGATATTTAAATTTATAAGACAAAATAAAACTGTATTTTCTTAAATTTATTAAGTTTGATGATTTAAACTAATGATTAAATGCTTTTAAATACTGATAATTACATACAAGGATATTTTTGTATATACAATAAAACTGCACAAATATACTTGAATATACCAAATAATATTTGACATCCTTTTTTTTTTATGTTTGGACTTTTAATGTAGAAGGAGAAGTATTTTATTAGTGTTTGATAAAAGATCTTGTTTGGAGAACATAGGCAGTGATTCTACCTAATAAAATGTCTGAATTCTCTGCTGGACCTTCTCCTAGATTTTTTTCCCAAAAATTGCTTTACCAGTATAGTTCATGTATTTTCAACTAAGAGACAACTATTAAAATTACCCTACTATTGAGTCCTTGATTCATTCATCCATTTATTAATTCCAACCTCTATGGAGTTTTTACCTTGTGCAAATCACACAATTTCTGCTCATCTGGAGCATTTTATTTTTGTAAAGAAAACTGCTTTATAAATATCAAAATGATAACATTATAGCATAATAACCACATTAAGAAGTACAGAGAAAGCTGTTTAGCAATGCCTAGGGGGGAAAAAGGAATCCTTAAAGGAAGGAATAATTTCAATTATGAGATTCATAAATTATGAGATTTCATAAAAATAGTGACATTTGAGCAGGGGCTCGAAAAATAACTGGGGTCCCATCAATGGAGTCAAAGGAATGGCATCAGCCAAGGCAGAGATCTGGGAGAATGCAAAGAGTATTTGAAGCATTTCACATGGACTGACTAGGCTATTTACTCAGGGAAAGAGTGTGAGATAATTTGGAAACAAATTTGCAAAGTTCTTTTATGCCAAATTACAAAGTTTAAACTTGGTTTATACCTAACTAGTTTATTGTTACTACTCTGCCTCATATTGAAATATATTTTCTTTCACTTATAAAAATGTTTAAACTAGAATAAAAATAAATTAACAGAAATGTAAAGGGAAAGACTAGCACTCCACTTGACAGGGTTATGAGCAAGGACATGAAAGAATAATATAGAATTGAAATAAAGAACATCTGGAAGTGGAATGGACAGAGAGCAATGGGTTACAGGAGGTAGATTCTAGAGGCCTTGACCCTTGTTTTCCTCATTTCTATTTGGAAAAGTATTGATGTACTTATTGGACAACTATGGACCTAACCAGGTTTCTTTGGGCTGAGAGCATTCAGTGTGAAAACACAAAAGGCAATGATAGAGGCATTGCAAAAAAATAAATTCAGAGTAACTTGCATATTGAAGGACGTTAAGCAATTAAAGCAATTGAGGCCAAAGATATATATGCCAAATTTGCTTGGGCAATAAGATGAACAATATTTTGCCTTTCTAAAAAAAAAAAAAAAAAAAAAAAAAAAAATCCTATTCAGGCTTCCACAAACATAGAGATTGTCATGTCAACCTTTATCTTGTTTCTTGGGAACCCCCAGCCATCATATAAAAGGTCTGACTTGAGCCTTGGAGAGACCTTGAGCTTGCACTGAGATAGAGGAAGCCCAGGTGAGCCCATCCCAGTCACCGGATGAATACCAGCAACCGGAGCATAGAATCACCCAGATGATGATTCAATGATGTGCCTGTGTGAATTCCTGACCCACAAAATCGTGGTGTTGCTTTAAGCCACTAAGTGTTGTATAATTTATTACACAGACATAGATGAGTAGAAACGCCTACTTCCCAAAATTTTGTATAAGAAGGGTCATCCTACTTCCCAGAATTTTATATAAAATGAGTTAAAGGATTCATTTATCAAATAATAAATATGAAGTTTTATAATAGATGCTAGGATCATGCAAATGAAAAAAAAAGATATAAATTCTGTTCTCTAGAGGTCACAATCCAGTACAACAGAAAGGGAAATTAATAAAATAAGTAGATAGGATAACTTTAGCCATATCAGAAGTTTGCAGAGATTAGCTGGGCAGAAAAAGAAAATACCATGAATGTAGAAAAAACAAAGGAAAACAGATCCCATCATTTAAAAACCTCATTGGTTAGGTGAACATGCAAACTATAAATAAGATTTTCAAAAGCAAACTTTCACATACATTTAAGGGCACAAACAAACGAGGGAATTTTTGAGTCCTTTAGAAAAAAGAAAAATTAACTTGGAATTTAAGATAGCAGAAACTTTCCTCAGGTGTCAGGAGTTACCCAATATCATCATAGAGAGTTCATTTATTGGTTCTATATCAATTTTTCCAGAAGAAAGACATTTTTCATGGGAAAGGAATTCTTCCTTTTTGTTCAATTCTTTTGTGACCAAAAAATAAATAAATAAATAAAGTAAAAAAAATTCAGTGTAGAGGTTGTAGTTATCTTATGGAATTAGATACTAGTTTTCTTCCTTCTTGTTATGTTTTAGACAGGTGGTGAAATAAGCCCACCAGTTTTTCCTAAAATTATTTGTTGAATCTAAATCTGCCCATCGATATTCTTAGTCCACTCATTTATTTGTCCTGTACAGTAATATGCTTTAGTTAGTCATATGTGTTGACAGAAGGAGTGACTCTCAGCCTCCATCCCAATGATCCTATCTCCATCTTCCTCATTTTCCAAAAGCTGGTCCCATTTGCACTCTCAGTTCTACTCCACAAGAGAGACCAATTATGACCAATTCTGAAGAATTTAAGCACTGCCTGATAGTCTAATTTTTTTTAAAGATTTTATTTATTTATTTGAGAGAGAGAGAGAGCAGGAGAGGGGGGAGTGTCAGAGGGAGAAGCAGACTCCCTGCCAAGCAGGGAGCCTGATGTGGGACTCGATCCAGGGACTCCAAGATCATGACCTGAGCCGAAGGCAGTCGCTTAACCAACTGAGCCACCCAGGCGCCCCTGATAGTCTAATTTTTGAGTAGGCTTTCTATGATAATTTGTCTTTGGGAGCAGCGGCCCATAGCTGACTTTTTGGCCCCATCTTGTTCCCCTAATCTTCTCACCGCTAATCCAACCAAGATATGACCAATATTGAGCAGCAGATATTACAAATTACAGAAAGCCACCTCCTTCTTCCCTAAGAACCTATTAAGACAATACTTCTCCACCCATTTCTGAAGTCAGCCCTTCCTCCTTGTATAACAAATTGCATGCGACTCTACTTTTTGTCCCTTTTGCCTAGTTCCATATTTTTTTTTTTCCTCAGTCATCTAATATTTAAATCTGTTCTTAAGAAGGATAGGGGAAATGACAAGAGAGCATCACTCCCACCCCTGATTAAATGAAAGTTGCACTCAATCTTTTCATTAAGGAGTAGATCTCCCATATAATTCTGATTCTTCTTTGACCTTTATTATCTAGTTAATTTGAAAAAAGATTTTCAGAACTGAATAAAACACAGTCAAAACAATATACTTATGCAGGTAGACATTTCTTTCTTAAGTATATCCCCTCTGTTCCATATCTTGTAATGATGCAGGGAAACTTCCGTGTCAACAATCTGTACATCTTCATGCCAAAGTCATTTTCTCCAATTCCTGACAAGAAGCCATAATATTTTAAGAATGTTCATAGAGTATAATAAAATCCATTTTCCTTCACTACCCATGTAAAGGAGACTGTTTTTGCATTGGAAATTATTAATCTCTGAACCTCAACTTCTTTTTTTGAGATATAAAGTCACTCATGCATTTTTGGGAAGGTACATTCTGTTCTTTTCTCTTGGACCATGTCTTGCATTACTGGGGGTGGGAGTAGATTCAAATTTCTCCATGCTTCATTGCCAATGTATTCTGGAATAACCTCATTCAGAGTGATTCAACCATCTTCTGGATCCTAAGGCCTCTCTGAGAGCTGTTCAAAGTGCTATGACATTTTGGGGAGAGTAGTAATTATTTTTAAAAGTAAGTACAAGACTTCATAGAGGAGGAAAAGACCCCATGGAGGAGGTAACACTAAGGTTGAACTTTTAAAAGATTAGTAGAAGTGTGCTGGGTAAGAAACAGTAGAAAAGGAATACCCACCAAGGAAAGAACTTAAGGAAAGAAAGTTTTGCAATAGCATACAGTAATATGGAAGGGAACACCTTTACAGTGCCCTGGGGAAGGGGAAAGCAATGAGATTTGAAAATGAGATTTGGGACAGAGCAGGAAGGATCCTGAATAACATGCTAAGGTTATTTGCTTTTATGTAGACAATACGAAAAAGGTAAGTAACAGGTTCTTTCCCACTCTTCTGGATTCCTGGAAGATCTCCAGTTTTGAAAGTTGCCTGAGATAATTAGCATGATAACAAGTAGAACCTTAGAAAAGAAATCAAAAGAGAAGTCTTTATGTAAAGGATTGCCAACAGGGGCTGTGAGGGAGAGCTATCACTTGTATAAATAGAGATACCCAGAGCCACTTTTAAGAGTACCAAATCCTATATTTGATTTGAACTGGAAGAAATTTAGAGAGGAAATGGAAGTTTGGGAAAATGACTTGTGTAGGAGCCAAAGCTGTTAAATACTCCCTAAATCGATACAATTGGCTTAAGCACAGGGCCAGGGAAAGTGGCAGAGTTAACAGCTCTGAGGCAATAGATATAATGGAATGGGTAATGTATGGGGATTAACATAAGAATAAAAAAAAAAAAAGGAATGTTGAATAGGAACAGGAGGGTGGCCTGGAAAGGGGGCTGCGAGGACAAATTTTGCATAACATTACATAGGCAAATAGATGGACAGGGAACAATAGTACAAATTAGGAAGCACTCAAAAGCCCCAAATGCTTTTGCCAAGCATATTTGCCCTTGTTTAACCAAATGCATGTTACAATTGTTCAGCTTAAACAAACTGGAAAATATAACCAAAAGGACAGGGGAGAAAAAAAAAAAAAAAAAAAAAAACCCTTCTTTCAGAAATTGGGCTCTAAGCTCGTTTTTTTTTAGAGATGTCTTTGTTATAAAGCAGGAAGACACATTTCTCAGAGTCTTTCATCACCAGTTTTCTTTTTCTTTATAATCAGATGTTCTATCATTAAATTCTGACCGATTACCTTGGGGCAAAAATATGTGTCATGTTTGCCGCCTGGATTTTGTTTAGCTCAAATGCACTGTGCTTTATGTTTTTCAAGTGGATGTTAGAGTTAGGTCTGACTTGTATAGTTTTGATCTACTTCATAACAGCTTTCTTTTCCACCTTGTGTTAAATCTGAGGATTGTGTCTAATGGAAAAGCCACATAAAACCACACTGAAAGCAAAATGAAAAACAAAACAAAACAAAAACAGACCTTTGACTTTTACTTATCACCATCAGTCCCTACACGCCCGCCATTCAGTTATACTCTTAGTCCTAATAGGCTTCCAGCAATAAAATTAACATTTCAAAACCCAGAATCTATTACTGCAGTTTAGTAGTATTGTCAGACATTTCTCAAGGTCCAAATCCTACAAAATGGATGGAAGGTAATTTTTTTTTTAAAGATTTTATTTATTTATTTGAGAGAGAGAATGAGAGAGAGAGAGAGAGCACATGAGAGGGGGGAGGGTCAGAGGGAGAAGCAGACCCCCCGCTGAGCAGGGAGCCCGTTGTGGGACTTGATCCCAGGACTCCAGGATCATGACCTGAGCCGAAGGCAGTCGCTTAACCAACTGAGCCACCCAGGCGCCCCTGGATGGAAGGTAATTTTGAAAAAATAAAATAAAATTTCCCCTCTCTTTGCTGATGAAGATATTTTTAATCAAGGATATAACATGATTTTCTAGGTGGTGAAAATCTAATGTGTTTTTCTGCCTTTAAATTAAGGTAACAATTTGGCACTCACAAAGTAATCTTGGCCATGTATCTAAAAACAAAAACCAAAACCCTTGTAGCTGCCAGGTGTCTAATTTTCTGCTTGTCACATCCACGCGAATGAACTAGAAAGCCAGGCTGTGTGAATAACCTCTGCAAGCCCAGTTTGTTCTTCAGTTAAGTTGGAATTTAACATGGCCCTCCCAGCCTTCTAGACTTCTAGGTGTTTTCAAATTCAGCTAATATACAATGAAAAACCAAAGCACCCCAAAGCCAATAGGGTATTAGGATCCTTAGCCTTTAACCAGAGAATGTAGATCACATTAATGTACAGCTTTCCTTATAGGTTCTATCTATAGAAGATGAATGCATCAGGTGAATAGTGCAATAATGATTTCTAACATAATCATGTGTATGCCAATTAGTGAATTGTGCTGATTTTCCACCAATCCAGTTAATAATTTAATAACAGGCTGTGTGTAAATGGACAGTCATGCCCTTAGTCATCTCTGAAGGGAAGTAACTTGATATAAAGGGAATATGCCTGCCTCCCATTCCAAGCATAATAAGCACAATGACAAAGCAATTGGCAGAAACTAAGGAATTATAGATATATTGTCCTGTTAAATGCTCATAAGACTGTGAAGTATTTTTAATTAAATAACATAGATAAAGACCTTGACACTCTTTATAGTGACTTGCCTAAGTTTTTAATTATTAACTGAGTGAATTCAACTTCCAAAGCCCCTTCTTCGGTTGCTACCATGATTTGGTGACCTGAAAATAGGATGGAAGGCTGCCTACTATTTAAAGAAGAATGCTAGAAGTCCCAAACAAACAAGAGTGTAAAATATAAAAACCGGGCCCACCTGAGTGGCTCAGATGGTTAAGCGTCTGCCTTCGGCTCAGGTCATGATCTCAGGTCCTGGGATCGAGTCCCGCATCGGGCTCCCTGCTCCTTGGGAGCCTGCTTCTCCCTCTGCCTCTCTCTCTCTGTCTCTAATGAATAAATAAATAAAATCTTTAAAAATATATATATACATAAAAACCACTAAGCAGACAATTCATTTTGAATAAATAATTGTAAAATTGAGAAAATGGCAGTCCCAAGGCCACAAAAGTGCCAGAATAATTTACTTGACCAGGCAAGAGGAAAGTAAGCAAACTAAAAAAATGTTGTGATTATCAAACGCCGATTCTACTAAAAGTTTGAACAGACCCTGATTTACTAACATTTGCAGAAATCTGAACAAACAAGACAAATCAGATTAATAATTCACAATTGACAAAAAATCATTAGGCTGCAGAGCTGTTCCCATGAATTGCAGATTCCATGTGACATTCACCACATTACCGCTCATACCAACGTAGACATGGGCAAATTAACTGTGAGCTGCCGACAATGGGGAAGCTGCAACACAGATCAATGCTGTCATTATTAAGACAAAACTTGCACACCAAAATGCTTTCCCCCCACTGTCTAACATCATCCATATTGATGTTTTCTGTCAATATATAATAATACACTGTCACACTTGATGGGACAGGAGGAACAGATTACAGAGAAATTGCACTGGAATATGTTTTTATACATTGTTTCTCTGGAACGGTATAATCAAAACAATTATTGATTCAGGAACTTTGATTGCTTGTCCCTACAAGCTGCATGACACATGGCAGGAGAAGTTACATATTTTTATTCACTTTACCATTGTGTTTAAAAGTGTTGGTTAAAAGAAAAAATCTAGAACTTATTCTACTCACACTCTCCCTTTGCTTCCACTGACACAGGTTGTAGCAATTCTTGATTTCTCACTCTCCCTTAGCAAACACAAAAGTCTCCATCTCCAAAGTCTAGTCCCAAATGAGCTTACTCTCTTCACCCATTCACCCACCCTCATCTGAGCCACCATCCTGTTTTGCCCGGTCCTGAGTTACTGCCCTAATCTCCTAACACATTTCCCTCTGGCCCAAGTGAGATTATTAAAATTGTAGTCACTTATCATCAATCCTCTGTTCAAAACTTGCCAGTTGTATCTCCTATTGCTCAGAGCAAAAACCAATGTCTCTAACGAGACGCAATTAGCTCCTCAAACTCAAACCCAATGCTCCACTGCCCTTCTGATCTCATCTCCTGCTACCCTCCGCCCTTACTTATGCAGCTCAACAGCCTCCTGGGCCCACTGGACACCGCAGGGGACACTTGTGCATCAGGATCTCTTTATTTTCACAGTCCCCCACTTCAAAAGGCCACACTCTCCATGAGTCCTCCTTTATACCTCTACTTTGCCTCCTTGTTTCTCTTGTCTCTTTTCTGCTTTACTTTTCTATAGCAATTGTTAAAAATATTCTATACATTTTACATATGTACTTATTCTTTATGACTAACTTATATATAAGCTTTATCAAGGCACTGATTTTTGTGGGAGGAAGAAGTATTTTTTTTCTACTATTGGTATTCTCAGCAACTAGAACAGTCCTTGACACATGGTACCCTCTCAATAAGTAGATTTCTCAATGAGTAAATGAATCACTCGATCAAGACAAACAGAGTTCGAATAATCTAAAACACTAAATATCTTATGAAAGCTTAGGTTAAAAAACAAAAATTCTCACTTTCATTTCATCTATGAAAGTAAACATGTCATGTCAGCCATTAAACAAGTAATTACTGGGTTGAATATTTTACTCATATCTTTCCATTTACCAAAGCAAATCACTGTTACAGATCTCAGTGAAATTGGTGAGAGGCTTTAGTATTCTTTTTTTTTTTTTCTTGAGAAAGAGAGAGAGCACAAGATGGGGAGAGGGTCAGAGGGGCACAGGGAGAGGGAGAGAGAGAGAATCTCAAGCAGGCTCCACACCTAGTGTGGAGCCTGACACAGGGCTCAGTCTCACAACCCTGAGATCATGACCTGAGCCGAAACCAAGATTTGGGTGTTTAACCCACTGAGCCACCCAGACACCCAGGGCTTTAGTATTCCTAATTGTTTATTCACAGATTTATTCACTATTTAGTATAAATAAATGGAAATATAAAGGGTTAAAAACTTATGATTGAAAGTCAGAGCCACATCCAATTGGAAATCAATGTGAAATACAGAGAAACATGTCTGACATTACATGGGGAATTATGTGATAGAATTAAATGTATGCACAGATCTTTAGGAATAAGTCTATTAGTAAACTGAAGTATACCTGGACCTAAACCCATTTTGTTTGCTTATATAAGCAAGAGAGGATATGAAGTTATTGTAATAAGTCCTAGAAGTTGAAAAAGTGATATGTAACACCTGTTTAAGGGGACCAGTGTATCTCTACAGTGATATCTAAATATCAGGGACCATAGTAATCTTAAGTAACTTGTGCTTAGTCATGGGATGGTTAATTTCATATCTCACTTTGGCTGGGCCATGGTCCCCAGATATGTAGTAAAACATTATTCTGGATGATTCTGTGAGGTTGTTTTTGGATGAGAGTAATATTTAAATCAGTGGACTTTGAATAAAACAGATTACTCTTCATAGTGCAGGTGGGCCTCATTGAATCAGTTGAAGGCCTGAAGAAAACGAAAGACTGACTTCCCCTAAGCAAGAAGAAATTGTACCAGCAGACAGCCTTCAGACTTCAAATTGCTACACAGTCTTTCCTGGATCTCCAACTTGACATCCTTCAGACTTGAACTACAGATTTTTGAACTTGCAAGCCTCCCTAACTGTGAATCAAGTCCTTAACATCAATCAACCAATCTCTCTCTCGATAGATAGATAGATAGATAGATAGATAGATAGATAGATAGATAGATAGATAGATAATAGACAGACACATATGTATTCTGTTTCTCTGGAGAACCCCAACACAATTATTATTGGAAATATAAGTATTTTAATCAATATACTAGTGAAGAAGAGATATTAAAAATTTAAGCATTATGAGATAGGAGTTAAGATTATAGATCCTAAAGCCAGACTACCTGATTTCTAAAGTTTATCTTCATTATGTTTAAGCTTGAATTTCCATTATCTCTAAAATGCAGAAAATATTGGTGACTCTGATATATAGATATCATCAAGATTAAGTAAATGTGTAAAAAGTATATATACATACTTTAAAAGGAACCTGGCACTATATGACTCCTAGTTACTTTAATAATTATTTTCTCAGAGATGGAAAAGCTTATAGAGCTCACCCAGTCCAAATCCATCAAAGATAAATAAAGTAAATTAGACCCCAAACCTTATGCTCAGGATCAAAGAGCTGATAAATGGACTCAGACCAAAACCCAGGTCATCTCATTTGAGTCTTGCTGCCTTAACTGTACTCATATATTAGCAGTAATTACTGTATTCAACATGAAAAGTATCTGAGGAATGACTTTTTCCTTTTATTTATTTATTTTTACAGTTTTATTTACTTAAGTAATCTGTACACCCCTCATGGGGCTCAAACTTATAACCCTGAGATTAAGAGTCATACACTCTTCCAACTGAGCCAGCCAGGTGCCCTGACTGTTTCCTGTTAGATATAACTGCTTTAGATGATAAAATAAACACTTGTCTAATGCTGAAATTTTGGAAATCCATAAAGCACAAAGATTATCTGCAGCACTTCCACCTATATATATAATTTAATATTCTTTATTTTACAAATTGAGATTATATATACTGTTTTGTTCATTCTTTTAATTTACTACTATATTTCAAATTTTTTCAAGTTTTTAATTATAATTTTATATTTTCACAAAAAATACATTTTATGTGATACCTATTTCTTAAGATGTTTTCAACAAAAAAAGATGTTTTCAATAATATATACTTACAGTTTTGAAGGAATTTCTTTTTCTTTTTTTTTCTTTTTAGAGAGTGGGAGAGAGAAAGAGAGAGAGATGGGGGGGAGGAGCAGAGGGAGAGGGAGAGAGTGAATCTTAAGCAGGCTCTACTCCCAGCATGTAGCCAGATGCGGGATTCAATCTCACAACCCTGAGATCATGATCTGAGCCAAAATCAAGAGTCAGACACTTAACTGATTGAGCCACCCAGGCACCCCAGGATTTCTAATTCTAGACACATCATGATTCAAATGGGTCATTAGAATTGGAAACACTGCTGCATTTTCTCTGTACCCATGATGACAACCACATGGCCGTATGGTAGATACCTGAAAAAATGCTTGTTAAATCAATAAAAGGTCTTTCTCTTCACTGAATCAGCATTCATTGCAATTGCATTATTGCATATTTTAATTAGTTAACAGAATTAATGATCTTTTTTTTTAAGATTTTATTTTATTTATTTGAGAGAGAGAGAATGAGAGACAGAGAGCATGAGAGGAAGGAGGGTCAGAGGGAGAAGCAGACTCCCTGCGGAGCAGGGAGCCTGATGCGGGACTCGATCCTGGGACTCCAGGATCATGACCTGAGCCGAAGGCAGTCGCTTAACCAACTGAGCCACCCAGGCGCCCCCAGAATTAATGATCTTAATACCTAAATAAAGACATATAATTGAAGTCAAATGTCAATTGGAATTTCTTCATTTTTATACTAATTTATATGTAATGATTGAGATCATAATGTTTGAGCACATTTTCCTTCAATTTTGTCTCTGTCATCCGCCAAAATTGGTTTTTTGAAAGTTACTTTCTTAATGACTTCCAACTAATTCCTTAACAATAGTTACATTTAAGTGATTGAAAAATGAAATAAGCATGTTTAAGCATAACCACTTGTTTCACTGCAGATGTTTTAAAAGTTACAATCATGGATAATTACTATAATTAATGAAATTTTTCTGATGCAACAATGATTTTTTTTCAGACTTTTTGTGTATTATTTTATCTCTGGTTTTCTCTCTATAGAGGCCTGAAATTTAACTGTATTATAGGTTTTTGTAAAATGGGCTTTTGCTTTTAATCAAAATACAGCAAGTGTTCAGATGGTTGGGCTAAAGAAAAGCCTATGAAAGTCTCATTTGTGTTCCTAATTGGTGGATTTAACAAAAATCAAACAGCCAAACTTTCTAACTTGTGATACTAATATATTTTCTTTCTTACAAATAAACTCACCAAAACCACTGTTAAAATGTTCTTTTTTAGAATACAAAATTGTATATACTTTATTTTCTAAAATCTGCTCTTTGGAACTAAATAAAAAAGAAGATACATTAAATTATTAACAAGTATTTGTTCTATATAAGGAATTACAGTTGATTTTTCTCTACTTTCATTTCTGGATATTTTCAGTTTCTTCATTAAAGTATATGACTTTATATGGATACTATAAAATATTTTTATTTGCACTCCTTTTTTCAATATGCTCTCAATTTAGTGTCCAAATCTTTAAGAACTCTTAGAGGAAAAAAAAAAAAAGCATCCATTGATTTCAGCAGGCCAGGTGCTGAATAAGAGCTTGATTATTAACACCATAACATTTCATCATCACAATACCCCTTGTTATGGATGTTATTGTGCTTTTATAAGCCGCAAGCCTGGCTTTTCTTTTTGGGTAATTCTGATTCTAAAGCCTATGCTCTTTCAAATTTAACAAAATAGCTTCCCAGGAGGTATTAAAGCATGCTTTTTGGTTGTTTTTGTTTGTTTGTTTTTAATGATAGCTGAGGAGGGTATATTTTGGAGAAGCCCAAGCAAAATTATTCTTATTCTGGAAGTTGTTACTGTGATATTTTATCCTATTTATAAGCTAACAAATTAGCCAGTCACATACTCATAGCTGCTGGTAGAAGACACAAGAATCTTGGGTCAGAGATAAAAGTCTTTAGTACCTACTGCACAAAAGGCAGCATAAACAGCTTATTTGTTCCCCTTGCTCTAGAGGAATGACACAGATGGACACAGAAGGATGCCTGCATATGCTCTCAGGAGAAGAGCCCTAAGCTTTGGGAACCAGTTCTTTTAAAATGGTCAGCAATCAGGTCTTTTTTTTTTTTTTTTTTTTTTTTTTTTGGCTTCAGTGGGAAATACTATCTCTGTCCTCCAGGAATGTTAACTTTACAAACTTCTTTGAAAAGATATTCAGAACAAAGAGCAGTTAGGACCTGACTTGCAAGATGCACAGAAAATAGGAAACCATGAAGAACTGTCTCTTAATAATATTCATCCTTTGTTTCTACACTTTCTTGGCTTCTGATGAAAGATTTCATGATTATACTATTCTGCTGGCCACTCTGATCAATCTGGACAACAGAGGCTTGGGACTATATCTGTTCAATTTTTCTCATACAGCAATTAATTAAGTTACAATCAACAGGACAATGATCCGCAAGATGAGGTTAACCTGAAGTATTGACCTCATTCATGGCCTAGGGACACAAAATAAGTCAGTTTAACAGCTTTCTTAAATCATCATAGCCTACCTTCAAAAGCCAGGTGACTTTTCCTTAAGCTTTTACATTGATACTGCCCTAGGTCTAAAAATCAATCCAGGTAAACAGGAATTAGTAGTAAATGTGCAGATTCTGCTTTAGCCTCAAGGGAGGAAACGTAGGGCAATTCTATCATTCATAAGAGCCCTGTTCAGTGGGCTGAGTCAGATCTGAATTCTTTCTAAAGCTGAGGTGGTATTACTATTCTCTTAAGCTAAAGTCAGAAACAAATTTGGACCACGTTTTCTAATTGAATGAATCTCTTTGTAGAAGTACATGACCACAAGGTCTGCATAACTAGTGAGTCTGTTTTGCCTCTGGGAGATCTTTACAGTTATCTGAATATTTCATGATCTGCTGCTGTTGTTTCTTTAAATACTTGAAGGTATCTGATGAGCACCTCTAAGGTGAAAGTTACTGTGTTTTAAGGAGGACTGCAAGTTGATGCCTGACATCCACACAAAAAGTAGAGTTCAAGGGGCACACATACCTCTGCCAAAAAAGTGTTGTTTACAATTGTTGAAGTCCTCCTAGTGTGACCTTCATCAGTCTGTGGGCACAAGTTGACATTACTTCCAATGTACTCTCTTGGCTAGCTGTTAGTCCTTACAATTGATAGTTAAAATAACTGAGTTAAATTCTTGTTTGAAGGGACTGAGTGCAGTTGTTCAATCTGTCCCATTTCATCCATACCACAAGCCAAAGGGCATTCCTTTGCCCCATGAAATGACTGAGTGATGGTTATAGGAGTGGGCATAGAAGACATCTAAAGATACTGAAAGGTGTTTTGCAAGGAGGTACAAGAGCTGGGGCCATCCCCCAACCTTTCCTATTGACTTCTCAGTAAAGTTAAGGGGAATTACAATCAAATCATGGTTAGAGAAATCTATCAGAGGATGATTCCCAAACCACTTTCATGCTCGATGATTTACTAGAAAGACCACAGGACTCAGAAAAACTACTATACTCAAAGTTATGGCTTATTACAGTGAAAAGATATCAATTTAAAATCAGAAAAGGGAAAAGGCCCATTGAACGAAACCAAGCACAGGCTTTCAAAAGTCCTCTCCTAATGGCGTTTCATGAACATACGCTTAATTCTCCTAATAAAGTTGTCTAACAACATTCGTGAAGCGCTGCCAATTGAGAAAGTTAAACCAAGCTTTGATGTCCACAGTTTTTCCTGGGGTTCCTGGAAAGGTAGATCAGGTGGAATTAGCCCAGTTTTACAGGGGCTCACAAATCCAGCATGCAATGGTAGCCCTTGCATCAGAAACAGAGTCCTTTATTTTGTGCCCAGTCTATAATGGTTCATATATTTCCATGTTCTGTAGGATAATGGCCCAGGCAACAATGGTGACTTTATGGGTGGCATAGTCTCTATCAGCAGCTTGATTCCTCTTAGTCTCACTAGGAAATGGACACTTCCTAGGTTCAGTTGCATGAGTGACCCAGACATTTTGATCTATCTTTAATTTTCCAAGCTATAGCTGCCCAAGTTGAAAACAAAGCATGGTGCAAGCAACAGCCCATGAGCCAAGAAAATATAATAACTTTCATTAAGGGGAGTATAGCCCAGAGTTATGAAAGTGAACTTGAGTTCCACATACTGAGTGAAGTGGCCACTTGCATTTTTTGATTCTGAATAGCTGGTACTGAGATTGAACATCAACAGCGATTTAATAGACACCATTTGTTTTCAGTTTAACAAAGCCATTAGTGAAACAGGCCCAGTCTTATTGAGCCAGCAGTTCTGTTTCAGAGAGTAGGATGGCTGGAAAGTCCCCCACAAATACCTAACTATTACATTTCATGTGAAGTTGAGGTGCCACCAGAGCTCAATTGTATTCTTGAATTTCCATTTGCTTGAGAGACTTTTTTGGTCCTTCCTGTCTTGTTTGTTAGTCATTGAGTCTGAATTAACCTAGCTCCAGTTGGGGATATCAGACGAGAATCACGAGACCTCTGTAGGTTAGGCATTCTGTTTTGAACAGAACTGAGTAGGAAGCTAATAGGAAGGTAATTCAAAAGATATGCAACTGGTAGCCATGTCAATAAACTGATATATTAAACATTTTCTCTGGGTCAGCCTCCCTTTGTCATAGGATCCAATAAGCAAAATCATCACTCACAAAGACCTAAAGCACAAGGTCATTAGAGTTGTGATGTCCCAATGGTACTGATACTGCTCTACATGTCATCCTTCCATACCAGGATAACGCCCTCTGGCACTTTGTGAGCATTCACGTTAAAAGTGTATAAACCAAAACAAAATAAATTTTCAGCACTGGAAACCATAACAAGAGTACATTAAGTTAACCCAAAAGACTCTGCCCACAAAATCATATTTGTTTCGTTTCCCCGCCATGCTATTTGTCCAAACTTTATTGGTTGAATCCAGGAGTTCTTGCCACATAGGATGGTGACCTGTTTGCCTACATCAAACAGAGTTCCTGCACCTCCCCCAAATTCCTCAGCTTACTCAAATGAATGTGTGTGGCTTTGGTCCCTTTTGGGGAAAGAAGGATTTTGGCTTCACCCTTAATTATCTTTTTCTTAAAGCAGCTAAGGTTGCATTAGAGGAAAGAAAGGAATTAGGGGACACAGAGGAAGAAATTATTCCACACCAGTGAGCAAGATTTTGCTTTGACTTTCAATTTTGACTGCTAGCTGGATACTCAACCAAATCAACTTCTGACATTTTCAAAATACCCATAGCTTTATTGGATAGGTACCCATTGCTAACACCATTTATTTCAGCTTTGGAATCCCCTTTGTCTCAGCAGCTACAGCCATACTGCTTTCTAACTGAGCTCTGGTGTTTGTACCTCATTGTCATGGAGTCAGTGCTTTTTGAATTACCATGGAGGGGAGTGATCAAGGACCTAGGACCATTTGGCCACCTAGTTCTAGTCCTATTTCCTCTTTTTGTGATATAGGTGGTTTCAATTTTTATATCCTGTGACTTTGCTGTCTTTAAAAATGATTATTTGGTGTTGTCTCCATAAGCAAATATGATTTCAGTGAATAAAAACAGTTTTACTTCTCAATATGGATCACTTTGTTTTTGAAAAGGGGAGGGAGGGATTATTTTATTGGCTAGAACTACCAGTGCTTTGTTGAATAAAAGTGGTAAGATTGGGTATTATTACCTTGTTCTTGATTTTAAGGGAAAGGTATTCAGTCTTTTATCATTTAGCAGGATGTTAACTATGGGTTTTCATGCACGTCTTTTATCAAGTTGATAAAGTCTCCTATTCCTAACTGGTTGCCAGTTTTTATCACAGCAATGTATTGGATTTTGATAAGTGCTTTTTCTGTCTATTGAGATTATCATGTGGTTTTCCTCCTTTTTTCCAGAGGTTGGCAAATACAATTCACAAGTTGAGTCCAGCCTACCACCTGTAAATCAATATTTTTGTAAATAAATATTTAGTGGACACGTCATATTTACTCTATTCAGCATAGTTCAGCAGTTCCCACACTGTTCCATGGACTTCAAAGTCTAAAATATTTACTATTTGGCCTATTACTGAAAAAAAATTACAAACTTTGATTTATTCTTTTAATATAGTTGTAGGACATTAATTCAGTTGCAGATGTTAAATCAAATTTGCATCACCGAGATAAATTCTACTGGGTCATAGTGCACAGTACTTTTAATAAATTCTTTGATTCCATTTGCTAATATTGTGTTAAGGATTTTTCACTTATATTCATGATGGATACTTTTCTGTAGCTTATTTTCTTTTGTCTGGCTTTGGTCTCAGGATAATATTGATCTCATATAATGAGTTGAAAAGTAGTCCTTCCTTCACTAGAACTTCTGAAGAATGACTCTGTATTATTCCTTCTTTAAATATTTGGTAAAATTCACCAATGAAGCCATCCAAGCCTAGACTTTCCTTTATGGAAGTATTCTAAATTACTAATTTCTTTACTTGTTATAGTCTATATGGGTTTTGTAGTTTTTCTTAGGTCCCTTTGGTAATTTATGTCTTTTTAGAAATTTGTCTGTTTCATCTAAGTTGTTTAATTTGTTGTCATAATGTTGTTCATAATACCCCCTTATATGGAGATATTTCATATCTATATGGTTGGTAGTGATGTCTCTCATTTCTTATTTTGGTAATTGTGTCTTTTTTTTTTTTTTTCTTGTTCAGACTAGCTCATTTTTGTCAGGTTTGTTGATCTTTTCTAAGAGTACACTTTTGGGGGCACCTGGGTGGCTCAGTCGTTAGGTGTCTGCCTTCAGCTCAGGTCATGATCCCAGGGTCCTGGGATCGAGCCCCGCATCGGGCTCCCTGCTCAGAGGTAAGCCTGATTCTCCCTCTCCCACTCCCCCTGCTTGTGTTCCCTCTCTCGCTGTGTCAATCTCTGTCAAATAAATAAAATCTTTAAAAAAAAAAGAAATGAATTAAATAATCTATCAATATCCTCCCCCTATATGTGATGAGTTGTTTTTCTTTTGCTGCTTTCAAGATTTTATCTTTGTCTTTTGTTTTTAACAGTTTGATATATCTAAGGATGGGTCTCTGTGTAGTTAGTTATTCTACATGGACTTTAAGGTTTATTTATTACATTCAAATGTGTAGAGGAATGTTCTTTCCCAATTTAAGATTTTTCAGCTATTCTTTCTTCAAATATTTTTCTGTCCATTTGTTTCTCTCTTTTTTTTTTGAGATTTCCATTACATATATATTGATATATTTAATGTTTTACAGGTCTCTGCAGCTCTATTCATTTTTCTTCATTTTTTTCTCTTCTGTTTTTCTTAATTTCTATTTATTTATCTTTAAACTCACTAATTATTTGATATCTCAAATCTGATGTTGAATTAGTCTAGTTAATTTTTAATTTCAATTATTTTTTTTAAGATTTTATTCATTTATTTGAGAGAGAGAGAGAGAGCACAAACAGGGGGAGGGGGAGAGGCAGAAGGAGAGGAAGAGGGAGAAGCAGATTCCCCACTGAGCAGGGAATCCTATATGCAGCTCAATCCCAGGACCCTGGGATCATGACCTGAGCCGAAGGCAGACACTTTAACTGACTGAGCCACCCAGGCACCCCTCAATTGTTGTACTTCTTTAACACCATATTTTCATTTGGTTCTTTTTAATAATTTTTATGTCCCTATTTTGAGTCTATTTGTTGGTTCACTTTCATAATAATTTCCTTTAACTCTTTAAAAACGATTTCTTTTAGTTCTTTGACCTTATTTCAGTAGCTATTCTGACGTATATATCTACTAAACTCAACATCTACTGAACGTTTCTCCCAGTTAGTCTTCCTGTTTTTTTTTTTTTTTTTTTTTTTGCATGTCTCTTAATTTTTTTTATAAATAATATATGGCAGCAACTCTGGATTCTTTTTTACCCCAGTAAATTAATGTATTTACTATTTTTTCTTTTATTTTATTCCAGTATAATTAATATACAATGTTATATTAGTTTCAGGTGCACAATATAGTGATTTAACATTTCTATACAATACCGGGTGCTCATCATGACAAGTGTACTCCTTCATCCCCACCACCTATTTCACCGATCCCTGACCCTTCTCCCCTTTGGTAACTCTCAGTTTGTTCTCTACATTTAAGAGTCTCTTTCTTGGCCTGTGTCCTTCTTGCTCTATCTCTATTTTTTTTCCCCCTTGCTCGTTTGTTTCTTAAATTCCACATAAGAGTGAAATCATATAGTATTTGTCTTTCTTTGACTCACTTATTTCAATTAGCATTATACTTTCTAGCCCCATCCATGTGTTACTATTTTTACTTTTAAAAATTGCATAGGTTTTGTTTGTTTCATTTTATTGGGGGGGGGGGGTGCTTAGGAACTTGCCTGTACTAAATCTGTGAAATCAGTCTGCTCCACAATTTATAGTCTCTAAGAACTATGTTTAGTTTAGTTCTTAAGTTTTGCTTTATTTTTAAACCAGGCTTCCTAGGAGTCACTTCTATTTCTGAGTAATATGGTGGCTACCAATAAATGTAGAAAAAACTGTGCTCAACAACATTGAGCTGACAAACTTTCAATATATCCGTGGTTTAAGATGCACATCCGGGGTGCCTGGGTGGCTCAGTCGGTTAAGCATCTGCCTTCCACTTGGGTCATGATCCCAGCATCCTGGGATTGATTCCCATATCGGGCTCTGAGCTCGGCGGGGAGCCTGCTTCTCCCTCTCCCACTGCCTGCCTGTCTGCCTACTTGTGCTCTCTCTCTCCCTCTGTCAAATAAATAAATAAAATCTTTAAAAAAAAAAAAAGATGTACATCCAAACTTCACAGTTTGTTTTTTTTTCAATCTGATGCCACCTTTTTTGTTTGTTTGTTCCAAATTTTTATTTAAAGTCTAGTTAGTTAACATATCACTTTTTTCTTTATATTGATCCTTTTCCAGTATCCTCTATGCATGAACACAGACTTGGGGTTGACAGGAGTGTGTGGACAGCTTGGGCTCTCTGTGGTCTCCACTATGCATGCACGTAGCTTCAACCAAGCATGACCACAGCCTCAAGCAAACAGGACCATTAGCCATCCCTACTCATATACCACAAAGATCATCTATTTCATCAACAGTGTCACTGGTTATAGGCATTGTTCATCTTTCCCAATAGACTGAGACCTTTTAAACAACAGTAACAAAACAGTAACAAAACAAACTCTCAACTTGCCCTGGCCTGGTAAAATCCTTACATTGATTGAACTGTGAGGAAGAGTCATAGGTAAAAACACCACAGACTTTCACTATTAATACCCCCAATTCAGCAGTTTTTCAAGCATAAATGCTTCTCATAAATTGCCTTTGATCAACCTACAGAACATGGGAATATCTGTATTTCTCAATTTTACTCAACATTGTAGTTGCTTTCCTGGGAGAAGATTTGCCAACCTCCTCATTTGGCCATAGCCAGAAGTCCTGCCTATTTCTTCAACATCTCTAAAATAGTCTGTTTTATATGGGAAAAAAAAAGTCATTTAAGTTAGCTTAGGCTGAAAGTGATTGAACATTCTTATTTGTTAGATAAAAACTTTTCTTTCTTTCCACTTTCCTTCTTTCTTGAATTGATCAGAGTATCCCCATTTAGAATGGCATTTTAAGGAACTTTTAGTTATCTTTTTTATGTATTTATTAATATTGAGATGAAATGCTCTCAATTTACAATTGTTATACAAATCCATTTCCAGAATATGAAAAAAAAAAAAAAAACTATGACTACAGAGAACATGCTCCCTACTAGATAGAATTTTTAGGAATTCTTTGTCTTATATCTTATTTTATCCTGTCTCTGGCTATGCAGTTAGACTTGGCTAGATATTTCATGAAAATTAATAAGATCTTATCATATAGAAACATTGTCCTCTGAAGTAATTTAATGCAAATTAATCTTCTTTAAATGTTGTTGGGATGGGAAAGGAGGGAGACAAACTGTTTTATAGGTAGCATATCCTAAGAATGGACATAAAAAAGGATTTGTTAGGGCACCTGGGTGGCTCAGTTGGTTAAGCGACTGCCTTCGGCTCAGGTCATGATCCTGGAGTCCTGGGATCGAGTCCCACATCGGGCTCCCTGCTCAGCAGGGAGTCTGCCTCTCTCTCTGACCCTCCCGCCTCTCATGCTCTCTATCTCATTCTCTCTCTCAAATAAATAAATAAATAAATAAATAAATAAATAAATAAATAAATAAATAATTTAAAAAAGAAAGGATTTGTTAAATCATGTATACTGTGGGAAAGGGGACAATACTATAATGGTTTCACCCAAAGGAAATAGTATGAAAAATAATGAAATAGTATGAAGTACTTTGTCAAATCTAAAATATTCAGTATGAGTATTAAATACAGTTAAAACAAAATTTGGAATAATTTAAGAAAAGTGCAATAAATTAAGAATCCTCTCTATCATCTTTGGGAATGGTTGCCTTTCAGAATGATTTAAAAATAGAATTATCATTCTTGAAATAAAAAATGCTCATGTACCATAGAAATTCTCATTGATTTGACATTATAGGATCTGTAGTCAAGTCCAGGTTTGGGATTTAGGGCTAAGAATTACATTTCTCTGAGTTTCATTTTACTTATGTGAGATGAGGAATAAGAAATACCTATCTCATATGACTGTTAACAAAAAATGAGATAGTTTGGTACAGAATACAAAGCAAATGTGGAAAAAAAAAAAACTTTCTTTTTTTTTTTTTAAACATGGGATGAGGAACAAGGGAGAAGCCATTGCCCTGAGCACCTAAAATTTCTTTAAGGCATGGAAAGGAGCCCCCCGCCCATGACCACCCTTAAAGTAATTATACTCTGGAGTATTTGGGGCTGAATTTCCAGAAAAAGATGGAAAAAGTATTTTGAGGATATGAGAAGGTGAAAGCTGGAGAAATAGAAGGATAGGTAGATTCAGGAACGCATGTAGTATAAGCTCTGTCTACATAATATGATAGGCAGTTGAGCCTATTAGGGTCCTGATTCTAGAATTGCTTTCCATTTAGAATATGAGAGGAGATAGACACAAAAAGACTACTACTCCAACATGTGGTGCCTATGATTAATGCGGCATATATAATGGTGTCTCTAAACCCAAAGGGCTGAGATTTGACCTTACCCTGGCAAAATGTTACTCTATCTCCAGCCCTCATCCTCAAAGTTTCTACGTGAATTATTGACAGTCAATAACTCTTCTATTTAGTCTAAGGATGCACCAGAACATGTTGTTCCATAATCTCTCTCAGCTTATTTTGCTGGCATTTTCAGTATTTTTGTCATGACTCTTGATTTTAAGGAAATGTATATTTTTCATCAGTGACTTCATATTTTCAGTAAAACATTTACCCGAAACAGGTTGCTTGAACTCTAAATAAGACTGTTCGTGCTAACAGCCAATGCAGACTATCAGAATGAAATGCAGACAGATCAGCGTTCTATCTCCAGGCTGTTTCCAAACCAGGCACCTGGGTTTTGTCCCTGAAATAAGAGGTTATAATCTTGTCTCCCCTATTTCACATGCTGTATGGTTGGGTAGCCATATTAAATATCTTCTGTCTGTCATTTTTGTCCAGGAACCATGATTGAGGTCTATGGTCTTAAAATCTGTCTATTCTGACATCTAAGCACATTTTTTTCCAAAGCATGTTTTCAGATAATAATCTCACATTGTGTATGTACTATCAATTATACTACCATTATATTGATGTATAATATAGTTCTCAAGCTTGAGTTGTCATTTTTACGACAACCTTGGGAGGTCAGTGGTGCCGGCACTATTATTACTAAATGAGAGATGACCAGTGGCACAAAAAGAAACACATCCTAGCTATAATGTAACAATAATTCCAACAAAAAATAACGGAGATGGAATGTTGTTCCTTTATAATGCTGGTGATTGGAGACTGACCCAACACTTGTAAACCAGCTGTCTTGCATTTATTTGGTATAATAGGACTTGAGGGGGAAAAAATAATAAAAGTTAAAGCTTCTCAGCATACATAAAAATGAACAATATCATTATGGGTTTTCCTTTAATTTCATTTCCTTCTGGGTGTATAAGCATAGTTTTTTGATAGATGTTGGGGATTTTAAAATGCTTTTCGGTCCACATCTTTGGGCAGGCATGGCGGATAGGCACTTATTTTCCAAGTTAGGAGTAATTTGCTGGCACTGGATATCCAGGTTACTTATGGTGGAATTATGTAGCATCTTTGTCATTTATACTCTGTGTTCCACATATTTACTTACCAAGCAGGAACACACTAATTGAAGTCCATTGTAAATGAATGTAAAGTACAAAATACCTGAATGTGTGGCTGTCTGAGATTATTTATGAAAGGCAAGATGTCCTAGCGTAGAATAAGTGGCACCAACTTGAAGTGAATGTCTTACAATCAGGAAATTACCCAAACATGTATTTTATTCATGCCATATGTTTCTAATAAAACCATTTTAGGAGAATTTAGAGAGCTTTAAATTGGAAGATGACTAGACTTTCATTCTGTATAACTCAGTGTTAATCTGACCCAGTACTCTTCATGCTCTGCCTGCAGCATCTGACAGCTTCAGTTACTATGAGTAATTGTAACCAAGGCAACATGACAGGGAATAATTAATGACTGGAATTCATCTTCAAAATATGAAGAATGTTCTAAATAATAAATATTAGAATAATAACAATGTCTCATACCTCTCTTTACCTTCAACTCTCTCGAAACATTTCTGCAAATTAATAACTGATCTTGCAGAGAGGAGGATATGATTGACATGCATTTAATATTAAATAGAGAATTAAATTGAGTGAAATTGTCATATTATAAAATTTATAGCAAAAACCTCCTTAAATCCCTACAAATATATACAAGCAGATATGCTCTCTTTATCTCTTTCATGCCCAACCAGGTTGAAACTTTTGTGAATGCAGCTTCACGCAAATAGAATATTGGAGAAAGGCTAAATTTAGCAGCCAGGCCATCTTAGCTCCAGGCTGTACTAACTTTGTGACCTTGGGCATTTATTAACATTTCTTTTTTTTTTTTTTTTAAGATTTTATTTATTTATTTGAGAGAGAGAATGAGAGACAGCACAAGAGGGAAGGGGGTCAGAGGGAGAAGCAGACCCCCCGCTGAGCAGGGAGCCCGATGCGGGACTCGATCCCGGGCTCCAGGGTCATGAGCTGAGCCGAAGGCAGTCGCTTAACCAACAGAGCCACCCAGGCGCCCATTTATTAACATTTCTAAGCCTCAGTTTTCTCCATTGGAAAAATGAGGTTGATTTTAGTAATGTTAACACAATAATGTGGCTGTTCAGAAAATTACATGACAGAGTTCATGTAAGTATGTATCTCAGGACCTACCTATTAAATAATAAATGTTCAATAAATGTTAGCAAGTCCATTGACACATAGGTGTAATATATGCTAGGTACTCTCAGGGAATGGGACAGGCACAATCACTTGCCTAGAGAAATATAAGCTCCATGATAAAGAGAGAGACAATAGACCTATAAACAAATTAATAAATACCCCCAAAGAGAGGCAATTTCTGGGTTCATTGTAAAAGATAAAATAAGTGCTGACTTTGGGGAAGGGGAGATACTATCATGGATGTTGGATAAAAGTCTCCCTGAGGAGCTGACACCTGATTTAAAACTTAATGATGCAAAGAGTTGGAAGAAGAGCATTCCAAAATGTTGTAAAAGCATGCACAAAAATCCAGAGATGGGTGGACTATGGCTTGAGAGTAATAAAACAGCAGGAAGTATAAAGAAAGATGAGTCAGGAGCAGTAAGCAGAGACTGGATCATACTGAGTCTGAGAGGCCATGGTTAGGAGTTTGGGTTTTGTTTTAAGTATATGCTGGGAAGTCATTTGAGGACTAGTTTATCCCTAGTAAACAATGTAGGGGTACCAGTTTCAAGGCATTAGTAGCATCAGTATTCTTCTTGGAATACCACAAGTACCGTTTATAGAAAATAATCCATTCCCAAAGATTTCTTCAATGGTTAAGGGACTTGTTACACTAAGATATATTAAATATGCTAAAACTGAAAACTTCTTTAAATATGGAATATATGAAGTCAAACTTTTGCTATATTTGTCATCTTATTGACCTCCGAAGTTAATTCTAATGATCTCAGCGGCAAGGATAATATGGAAAAATATTTAACAATCAGTTAATTAGAAAGAATGCTATATGCAAACCGATGGTAGCAGTGAACCAGGCTGCTGATCAGTCTGCATACATTCTCTTTTCCTGTAGTTGCTGCCTGGATTCTACATGTCTGCCACATAGTAGGCACTAAATAAATATGTGTTGAGGAAAGAAGCAGGGAGAAATACTGTTAATTAGCCATAGGCCATCCTGTTATTTGCGTTCCCCTCCTAGGGCTCCCCTCAGAGTTCTCAAGGTCCATTGCACATATCATTAAACAGGAGAACACATGTAATGAAGCTTAGTAAAGCATCTAGTATATAAAAAGTACCAAATAAGTTGTTCAGTGAATCTTGAGGATGCATCATCTGAAACTCAAAATCATATAGTGCTAAGGTTTCTGCCAACAGACATGTTACAGCTAAAACTGGTCTAAGAAAACTTGCAAGAGAGATTTAAATAGCATATTCTTTTGGTTAGACCACACTTTTTTCTACAGCTTATTAGGCAGCAAGATTTATCTCAGCCTCTCTCTTCAAGCTAAAACACACCACACATACACACACACACAAACACACATTCACACATGTAAACAAAATAAACAGAAGTAGAGAAGTTGCTCTCTTTATTGATTTCTGGACTATAGGAAAGTGCCTCAAGCACTGTCTAGAATAAAATGTCTGTTGTGAGAATGATTTTTAAAAAAATAATTAAATCTAATAGAATTTAAAAACAGACAAGATACGCATTCCTTTTATTCTGCAATACACTCAGATGTAGTTAGTTTTTAAAGAGGCCATCTAGTAAGCATTTTCTATTCTGACTTTTTCTAGTATGAAATACCATTAATTTCTGTATATTCATTTTCTACATAGTCAATTTTCTAAAATTGATTATGAAGTAACATAACTTTAAATCCATACAATTTTTAAGGTAAAAATCATATTGTCATTTAAGGTAGGGGAAGACATGGGGCGCCTGGGTGGCTCAGTTGGTTAAGCGACTGCCTTCGGCTCAGGTCATGATCCCAGGGTCCTGGGATCGAGTCCCGCATTGGGCTCCCTGCTCTGCGGGGAGCCTGCTTCTCCCTCTCCCACTCCCCCTGCTTGTGTTCCCTCTCTCGCTGTGTCTCTCTCTGTCAAATAAATAAATAAAATCTTTAAAAAAAAAAAAAAAAGGTAGGGGAAGACAAGTACCACATCACATTAAGGCATTAAGGGCACCATATGTCGTGGAACATAGCCTGTGTCCACAATTTCATAATGGTGAGTTAAGGAGTAGGTTTTATAAGGGAAATATACAAGTCATATTTCAGCAACAGAAGCCAAAAGCCTCCCGATCTTCTTATCCCACAGAGAAGGACGATGGGGCCAGGCAGTGTTGGATATAATAGAGACCTCCTCATCCTTTTTTTCTTTTTTTTTTTTTTTTCCATTTTAATAAGATACTGGGAGATAAAGGCTATTGCTGGGGAGACAAGCAAACTATTTTGGGTGTCAAGTAGTTAGGGTTAAAATGCTAAGTGTTTATAGAAGTTATCTTGTAAAGCTAGGTGGTAAGTGAATTCCTTCCTGGATGGACCAAGGTGGGTATGAGGAGCCCCCAGTACCAAAGGATGAAAATCATGATGATTCCATGCTGCTTAGCATTTTTTCAGTGCCTATGACTTGTCGAACTCTACAGCAAATGCTTTACTTAGCTCATTTAATCCTTATAAGTTCTGTCTTGAACTTTCTGTTATGCTTCTTTAAATTTAATACATTTGGGTGTGCTATTTCTTGTAAAATCTATTACGATAATTCATATTTTTGAGATAACTATCTATTTTGGTGAAATAGCCATGTTAGCTAAGTATACAATTATTGCATTTATTAATATAGTCAATACTAGGAAACATTTAGTAAAACAATAAACAACTGCCAACAGTTTCTTACATTTTAAGGAGGGGGCAGCAAAAACAGGTAAATATATAACATGGTATGCAATAAGTATTATAAGAAGAAAAATAAAGTTGTTTAAAGAAAACAGAGAGTGACAGAAATATAAGTGGCTTGTTCTATATTAAGCAGCTGAAGGAGGCCTCTCTGATAAGATAAAACAGGAACAGACACCAGGACAAAGAAAGTTAGTCTGGTTGACATGGAGGGGCTGAACGATCCAGACAGAGCAAACAAAATGCAAAGGCCCTGAGGCTAAAAGTGATTGACTGGTAAGGAACAGCCAGAACGCCTGCATGGCTGGACTGGAGTGAGGGAAAAGGTCAGAGAGGTCAGAGAGGAACAGTTAAATCAGGTGAGAGCCATGTTAAACTTGAGATTTTGCTCTAAATATATATTGTTCATACTACTGACATTCTCACTAACTTTAATACAGCCTCTCTTCATTTGTTTTGTTTTTATATTTTTTCCTTTGATCTGATTTGTAGGGCTCTGTTCATTTTAAAGATCTAGAGACAGATCTTTAGAATACAGAGCTGGGCTTAATATCTTGGTTTTATTTTTACAAATTTATCACTACCCTCACATTCATTATCCTATCAATTTGGCTTTCTTTCGGTCAATTGGGTTTTGGGTTTTCCTTTCCTTTTCTTTTGGGGGTTGCAAGATGAGTTAAGTACTTTGCTTCTTCCTTACCTAAGGATAAACTATTTGATGTTCTTATTTTCTATTATTTATAAAATGTTTGCATTATTTTCTCAAATTACAATAGTAATTTTCATTCTTTCCTTGATTTCATAGGTGGTTTTTGTTTGTTTGGTTTTTTGTTCAGCACAACTAGTAGTTATTTAGAAGAACTTCTTTCCATGAAGTTTATTCTTCTTTCATCCTGCTTCCTGAATATGGGTTAATCTTGCTTCATACACTCAGAGTCTATTTTTCTTTACTTCAAGTTTTTAATAAAATATTATGGTTATGTTACTTGCAAAATATCTATTTCAAATGAAAATATTTGTCTCTAAATCTTTATCTTTTACTCTTGTGCCTCAGCACTTTTTCCCACACAGGTTTCAAGTTGATTTATTTTTTTCTGTTTACTCATTTTTATGAAGACACATCTACTTAGAGTTACTAAGAGATAACAGAACATAGATGTTTCTATGAATTCCAACACAGGATTATTACAACTGTGTTAAGATTCTACGATTGAAAAGAACTGGCTCTCTTAAACTAGCCAGATCTTGAGGATAATCTTAATCATAATTTTAATGTATAAACCAAGGCAATAAAACTTTTGTTATTATTCCTAAGAGCAAATAGTTCAAGAGATCTGAGACTACAACTGGTTTAGAACCTGGTGTTGGAAAGATATTTCTTTTGTGTGTGATCATGGACAGTTTCTAAGAAATAGTAGTGGCAGAAATAATTTTTTTTTTAGAAATAGTTTCAATTTTTGAGAAACATCATAATGACTCTGCGATGCTTTACATTTTTCTGTGCCTCTGATTTGCCAAACTCGACACTACATTTTTTACTTATTTCATTTAATCCCCACAAATACTTTGTGGAAAAGTTCCTATTTCCAATGTACAGATGGGAAAACTAAGGCTTTCGAGTGTCCAATTAGAGAAGAGAAATAACCACATTCTCTTTGATATCCAAGTCTGTTCTCTAATTTACTTGTTAAGAAAAAAAAAAATACTAAAAAATACCATATTCCATTTTTTTAATTAACTTTCGTCCTCTACAAATGGCATCAAATCAGATGTTCTCTGAGGTCCTTTCCTTCTTCATTTGTTCTCTGGGCTTAGAAAAGTAAATTATCAGCACCAAATGGATTCTGTTTTATTTTGAAATAAATGTTAGTACAAAAAAGAACCAAATCACTTAGGAATCATTTCTAAAACAAAGGAACACATAATATTTAGAATATTGATTGTTACAATAATCATTGATTGGTTGTTCAAACAAAGAAACTCAAAATGACAGTGGCTTAAAGGAAGCAGTGTTTTATTTCCCTCTCAGGTCAAAAACAATCCAAATTAAGTATAGTGGATTCCTGGTGTCAGAATTATAGTTTCTTCTATCTTATTATATCACTTTCTGCCACTCAGGGACTCTGTTCAAGCCTGGATATCTGCATTAAAGCCGTTGGGCAGGATTACTGGAAAAGGTGAGGGCACACTATTTTCCTTTAAGGACACAGCATGGATGTTGCACACCTCATACATACATCACAGAAATAATTTAGTTTTATGGGCTAACAAAAGAAGGTTGGAAAATGTAATCTGTATCTGGACACTCAGGTACTTAGCAGAAATATTTTACAATATAATAAAGGAAGACTAGATACTGGGTGACAACCAAAGGAAATGTTTTCTTTTCCATAGTTGAGTCTACAACCAAAATTACCTCTGTATTCTTCTATTTGATTAGGTGGATAAAGCATCACCACAGAAAAACTCAAAGAAGAAAACCAGAGATTTGACTATTCAGCACTACTTAATATCATTTTTTAGGAGAAAAAAGTGCTAACTACTCTGCCATGAAAACAAACAAAACAAAACAACTTGAGTCATTAAATTTCTATTCTGGAATTTTCTGAAGTTCTGTGGCTGGTTCTAAATTACGTCTTGACTAACACAATATATAGGCATCTTGCCTATTTAATCAGCTTCTTTGCATATGAATGAAAAGCCTTTTCTACTATTATACTACTCTGTTTTACAAATACCTTAAATGCACCTACAGTGTCTTGAAAGTACACAGGTCATTTTGAAGAACAAAATGATCCAGGGATTTAAAGAAAAGTTAATTTTTCCTACTTGTATATTTTTGTGTTTCACATACAAGCAATCATGGATTTGAGGAGGGTGAGAGGAGGATGGAAAAATGGATAGGACTGCTGTTCGTATAACCTTTAACAAGAAACAGTGCTTAATTGACAATGCCGAATCAGGCACAGGTTCCATATTAACATTTTGACTTTCAAAATATCTGTAGAATAGGTTCCTTCCTAAGTGTGTCTGTTTTCAAACACACACACACTCATATACATATATATTAGTATTAGTATTGGCATTAGTAATAGAGCTCCATCTAGCGTTTACAGATATTGTAAATCACAGGTAGGTTTGTTTTGATTCTTATTTAATAAATCATGTTAAGAGTAAATGTCTTTAGGGTGCCTGGGTGGCTCAGTCGTTAAGCATCTGCCTTCGGCTCAGGTCATGATCCCAGGGTACTGGGATCGAGTCCCACATCAGGCTCCCTGCTCGGCAGGAAGCCTGCTTCTCCCTCTCCCACGCCCCCTGCTTGTGTTCCTGTTCTCTCTATCTCTCTCTCTGTCAAATAAAAAAAAAAAAAAAAAAAAAATCTTAAAAAAAAAAAAGTAAATGTCTTTAATTGTCTACATTTACTTCCCCACAAGACAGAAAAATGAAATATTTTAAAAGCCTACTTTAAATGACAAAACTTTGATATTCCCATTGTAATAGAATGGATTTATAAATGCTTAGATAATTATAACTAATATATATGATTAATGCATAATTAAGGTCTTAAAATGATCGTTTATTCTCAGAAGGAGAAAATAACTATTTATTCGTTATTAGTTAGATTTTAGAAATCCCTATAATTTCGCTTTATCTCTTACCTTTACTTTGTCTATGGAGAAACTTCCAGTTTCCACTGAAGTTAATTAAGATGGCATTCAAAATGCTAAACACAAAACACCTACAGTAAGATGAAATGTTTAATACAGTGTCAAAACTAGGTCACTTAACACAACACAAAATTAGTTTTACTAGTTCTTTTGGTTTTGGGAGGTCTTATTTTGTGCCAATAAAGTTTTGGCAGACAAAACAAGTCCCAGTGAGATAAATCATCATAATAATTATGTTCAGCTAAAATACTGCAAATTCTAAGGTACAGAATCTCATTTCCTAATATTTCTTTAAATATCTAGAAAAATTAGTTTTCTTTATGCTAATTTCTATATGTAATTCCATTTACTCACTCATTCATTTACCTATTCAACAACAATCACTGACATCCTATTATATGCCAAATACTCTATTAAGGTACATCGGGAAGGACTGCTAATCATTCCCCTGTATGCATTATCTTGTCCTTCCTTTTAGCAATAAAATCTATCCCATACATCAGGATTTTATTTGGCATCTGACCATTGACCACCATTTCTTACCCTGTCTCGCAGCTGAGTATGGCCCTGAGACTGGATTTAAACCAATAGATGTGAGCATGCATTATCATGTGTATATTGTGTGCAACTTCAGATCATCTCTAAAACTAAAGCTTCTTTTCCCTTTCTGCAGAATGTAAAGAAGACAGGAGCCACCTTCAACCATGTGGATGAAAACCACAGCCAATGAATGGGCAGAATAAAGCAGTGGAAAAAAAAATCTTGTGTCTCTTAATGATTTAAAGTTCTTAAAGCCAACTGGACTATATCATACAAGAGAAATAAATCCCTGTATTATTCATGCAATTATACCTTTGGATCTCATGTCTTGTTGTTAGAATGGGTTTGTTTGTACATTAATAAAGGTAAGTACACAAGGTGAATGAGACATAGTTCTTGACCTAATGAATGCCCCAGAAAAATAGACAACTGTATGTCATACAGAATCATCATAATAATGAATGTCTATAGGAAAGATGTGGTCACCCTGAAAATTCTGCCTTGAGAGATTAGAGAAGGCTTCAGATGGGTTACATTATTTAAGATTGATCTTGAAATAGTAGTTTAAGATCATCACATGAAGAAATAAGCAAAAGATAGGCAGAAGGGACTCTATAGATCAAAGGACCACCATTAACAAAGACATGGGGAAGATTGTCCAGAATAAATGAGGCATTTGGGAGATAGCAAATTACAAATGAATAAGAGAAAGAAACAAGTGGCTGATATGATCCTGGAAAAAGAAATATGGTAGGTTTGTACTAGCCTATGAAAAGAGTTTTATTGTCATTAAAATAAATATTTTACTCTATAGACAATGAATTTTCAGCAAAGAAATAATGTGAGCATGGAATTTATGCAACCACACAGGACTGATATGTTCAACATGGTATCAGTGATGGTCCAAGAGATTCTTTGGTTTCTTATTATATCTGATTTTCTGGTATAATGAGAAATTTTCCCTGGCATGGAAGATTCTCCCTTCATTCACATTAAAATATAAGTAGCCACTTGGCTAGGAAGGGACAACACAAAGAGATAAAAGGCATCCTTCTCTCAAAGATGTAATTAATCCACCATTTACATTCCCCATAGTAGGAAACATGGACAGTAATTGGAGAACTCTAGCGCTGATATTTCTTCTGCCTTGGTCCACAGCAGTCAGTGCAACTGAAATGCTGGAATAACTGAATGTAGTATTGACTTTCACAATTTCAGGGTCATCAGCAATTGATATTTTGAATATATTTGCATATGCTTTGTTCCTCTGTATAATCATCAGCAGAAAAACACAGATAGAAGCAAACTTACTAAAACAATGCTAAAAAATACTAATCATCTCATAGTTTCAGCCACACACACAGAGAAATACTGTGGCATGATGTTGAGGAAATGATTACTAAATCCTTTTTCCACCGAACTGCATTAAGTGTTCAAAGAGGAATGTTTCTATTCTGTCTTCATATTTTTCACATCATAATCGCGCATTCTCATTTAACGTCAACCAAGAGAATCCTGAGGCCCAGGGTTTGTGGGTTAGTTATGCTTCTCCAAATTGGAAAACTGAGTCTGCAACAAGAGGGATTTTTTTTTTTTTTCCAGAGGGAATTTAATAGTACATGGAAGTAATGATTGTCAATCAGTGAGAAACTGAAATAAATCAGAGATAAAGCCTGATGATATAAGTTCATCAAATCAATGAGTTCTCACAGTTGGAAATTTAATTGACTATTAGGCCAACTTTTTCAAAACTGTCACACTATCAAAGATAATATCAGGCACAGCAAAGCTGTACATGAAGGCCAGACTGCAATCTCAGACACGGTAATTGGCAAATAGTGCAGACCAGCTGTCTATGCATTCTTGATATGTTTCTGCTGCTTTGTGGTATAACTTTACAATCTCAGAAAGGTCTAGCCATCCTATAGATCACAGAGTTTTTGAAGGTGTGTCTCTATCTCCTCAAACAAACCTTCTGAAAATATAGAGAGACGTTTGGGAATGCACACGAATATTTTGGCTAAGATTTAACATTCCCAAAACAATCAGACATTTTGTTCTCACTTGGAGACAGTTTAAAGTTACAGACGTAAGATTAATTTAAGCAGAGAAAATACAAATGGTCCAACATTTGCTGTTCATTCCCTAGAGGGTGATTTCCAGTGCATGATTTGGAAATAGAATATTATTCATATTTGGGATATAAGTTCAGCACACATAATTTCAAAATCCTTTTGGATTAGTTAAATTAGTCTCATATTGCTAGAAATAATAGATATGAATAAAATCACTTGCTGAACAAGAAGTCACTTGGCTATCCTGAATGGGATGCACATTGAGAATCTTTTCATTTCATTTCAAGGAGCAAGATCAACACTTTTGCCTGAATCTAAACATAACCTTATCCATATTATCACAACTTTCCAATTTTATTCTAAAACAGATTGACTCAACATTTACAATAAAACATGTATGCTGTTTTGTGAGGCATAAGTAGAATATAATATTTATGAAATAATATCAGAAATAACATTGCCAAGGTTGCCAAATGTTGTACTTTTCACATGGAGTCAAGATAACAGTTTGAATACATATTCTTTCCTATAATAGGTAATCACCATCCCTCTCACATAGTGGGTATTTTTTTATTGTCCCTCCCCCAGAAGCCCCTAAAGAGTTTAATACCTACTTGTAGAGAAAAGTCAGCTCCCACAAAGTCACTTGTGAGCATGGTAGGTTTCTATGTGAAGATATAAGAGCAGGTCATGCCATTGCAAAAATGTGGGCGTTCTCATGAGCAAATTGATTTTTCCAAAGTAGTATAAGTCTAACCTGTCTGTTGAAGATGCAGATAACAAGACTGTGTCTGTAACTACACGAATAAAAATGGGAATGAACAAAAACATTAATTTTTTTAAAGAAGAAACCAAAAAGTATAATTAAAAATTTTAACATAAATACTTGTTAGGCACTTAAAGAAATTGTAACTCTAAATTGACAGGCTAAGGGAAATAGGAGAATTTTAAAGGACTGCACAAAAGGACCCCAGAAAGGGAACAGAATGGAATATAGAACTATGCAGTGTAAAAACCAGCAACAACTACATCCAAAACTAGAGTTTGAATACAACTATTCATGCCCTGCTAATGTTTTTTAATAATGACGATACCCCTGCATTAGATTTTGCTCTCTACTATTTCCCATATATATTCAAGTATTACAATAAACTTTTTTATACTAGAATTACCTCATTTTGTAGATGAGGAAGCTGACTCCCAGAACTTCTAATTTAGTTCAATAACGTTTCCTGATGTATTCGTTTTCTACTGAGGTATAACAAACTACCACAAATTTAGTGTCTTAAAACAACATCTGTTTATTAGCTCAAACATCTGTAGGTCATAAGCCTGGCAGGCTATGGTTGAATTCTTTCTGGTCTCAAGATATCATCTGGTCTTTGGCTCTTATCAGAAAGCTCTGTTGGAGAATTCACTTCCAAGTTTATTAAAATGTTTGGCAGAATTCAGTTCCTCGTAGTTATAGAGTAAGATGCTTGTTCCCTTGCTGTCTGTGAGCATGGGGCTGCTCTCAGCTGCTAGCATTCATTGGGACGTGGCCTCCACCATTTTCAAAACCAACAATGGCACAATGAATCCTTCTCATGCCTCAAATCTCTCTGACTTCCTCTTTTGCCACTAGCAAGAGAAACTCTCTGCTCTTAAAGGGTGAAACTGATGGGGTCAAGCCTAGAAAGATAATCTTTGTATTTTAAGATTAACTGAAGTGAGATTATAATTACCTCTGCAAAATCCTTTCATAGTAGTACTTAGATTTCTGTTTGAATAACCAAAAGATAGGAATCTAGCAGGTACCATCTTTAGAAATCTGCCTACCATACTTGGCTTTCAGGGAGTAGAATCAGAATTAGAATTCAGGATACTGATTAAAAATCAAAACCATACCAGTTAAAATTAACTTGTTAATTTATACTAAATTAGTTAATCTGTAACTAATCTTCAACTGTCTTATAGGTACATTACTTTCACATCATTTTGAAGTTATTATGGCATTCAAGAAGACCAAGCTCAGGATGAGTTGTTTTGAGAGCAGGGAATATACTCAAAAAGCCATAAACTCAGGAAAGAATACCAAGGATCTGATTAGTGGCAGCAGAGAATAAAAGGCAAGACCTAGTAGACCTTTGCCCACTGTCCCAACATAGGAAGGCCCTATCTCTCTTTTTCCACCTCTCTCTCTACCTACTATCTTATAATTCATGGCATCTCCATTATAAAAGAACATATTTTGGAGTCGAAGCTTATTTAAGGAAAGAACAGTTCACCCTGTATCCTTTATACCTGGCATAGTTTCTAGCACATATTAAATGCTATCAGAGAACTAGCACATAGTAGATGCTTAGAAAGACTGAGTTGAATTATATTGTTGAATTAATTAGGAATGAAACAGTATCAGTGCAAAACAAATACAGTTGACCCTTGAACAATGTGGGGGCTGGGTACCGACCCATGCAGTTAAAAATCTACATGTAAGTTGACTCTACCCAAACTTAACTACTAATAGCCTACTATTGACCAGAAGCCTTATCAATAACATAAACAGTTGCTTAGCACATATTTTTGTGTTATATGTATATATTATATACTGTATTCTTACAATAAAATAAGCTAGAGAAAAGAAAATGTTAAGAATATCATAAGGAAAAGAAAATACATTTACAATACTGTACTGTATTTATTGGAAAAATTTGGACCCACACATTTTAAACCCATGTTGTTCAAGTGTCAAATGTACCCTGAAAATAATTGCTAAAACAAACAAAAATCAGAATCAATCCATTATATAAAAACAGTGCTGTGTACCTAACATTTGGTAGCAATATAAGTGGATATGAATAAAAGTTTAATTCACATAAGTAGATATGAATAGATGTTTAATTTTTCCTGTAAATGTTTATAGATTCAGCCATCTTTTTCTTTTCTTTTTTTTTTTTTTTTTTTAAGTGGGCTCCACAGGAGCCCAACACAGGGCTTGAACTCATAACCCTGAGATTAAGACCTGAGCTAAGGGTCAGATGCTTAGTCAACTGAGCCACTCAGGCACCCTAGGCTTAGTCATCTTTAATCAAAGCACAGTAACTTGAGTTTCTCCAACTGGGAGAAGTGCCAATGTGTAATGGCATTTTCTCCCTCAGCCTATATGGGTCAGGAATCCCAGGAAAAGGATAGAAATGATAGAAAATCTGCACAAATTCAGGTATGGAAAAAAATAAAACTTTTTTTTATAGAACCTAGTTTCTATGTTAAATGCTAACTTCTGTTATATATCATTTATTAGGCATTTCAGTTAGAAAAAAAAGTCCTATTTTCCTGTTTGAGACTTTTCTCCTGCCCACATTTTTCCCCTGGATGTGGCATTTGGTTCAAAGGAAGCTCGTGGTAAGGGAAACAACTCACCTGGTCCTTGAGAATGATTACCTTATGCTTCTGAGCCTCCTCTATGGTATGATTCTAACAAGGACCCTGCATGTCCCTTGATCTTCTGTCTCTCTGTTTCTTTGTCTCTCTCTCTCTCCCTTTCTCTCCCTTTCCCTGTCTCTGTCTCTCTCTTAGTGAAATTCTGTGTATAACTCAGGAAGGCTGCCTCCAAGTTATTCTTCCCATATTTGGGCCTAATATTTATTCTCCAAAACTTGTGTATGTACCTATAGATGAAAAGCTTTATTCAGTGTGGGAAGTCTTGGCAGCAAGTTCAAAACAAATGCTATCTAATCTAACACTCTTCCACACAAGTTACTCTGCATTTAACTTTAATTTAGGTGCAAGTTTTCTTTCTTTTTTTATTTTTATTTTTATTTTTAAATTAAGAGATATACCAGGTAACACTGTTTTGTTCCTTAATATTCTCATCCCAATCCTTCACCCTCATTTTGGTGCAGAGTTGAATCATATTGTTGACTTACAACTGCTAAAATATATGCATTTTAATATGTCTCTCTATTGCCTTTCAGTATTCTACCCTGATATAAAGAAGAATAAAGCCTACTTGCCTAGAATATCTGTGAGTAACTAGTTGCCTGAGAGAATCCTTGAGTAGCTACAAATAGTCAAAAATACTCATTCTAGTTTTCAAGCAAAGTCCCTCTAAGTTACATATCTAAAGTTTTGTTGTATAGGCTTATTGAGCAGTGGAGGTCAAGGCAGTGAAAGGAACTCAGGGATTACTTTCCTTGATTTCAGTTCCTGTGATCTTGGTTCATATTGCATTGACTAAACTTGAGTCAAATCAAATTGAATTGCCATAGACATGTGCCTCTAAATTCTGCCTCTCTTCATCTTAGGCCAAGACCTTTGTTGGCCCTGCCAGTAACTAAAAGCACTTAGGCAGAAACACAAATGGATTGAGGGATAGGGGTGGACAGAAGGTCTATCGTTAAGCCCACCCTAGTTGTCTACGTGCTAAAATCTGCCTGACCCATTTTCTTCTGTGAAAAATAATTAAACGCAATATTTATTCCCAGTAAGTGTCAGGTAGAGCGAGGCGAGTACTTGAAGCTTTTCCTGCATATCTCAAGCACACTTGCCTTGAAATGGACCTCTCATGTTGATCATCCGTCACTCTGAAACTAAAGCTGCCAATCAAGGAGTGACATTTGGGGTGTCAAATTAGAAGATTTTCATATGTTCAAATGGGGATAAGGTTGGAGCTGCCAAAATTGTACTCACTTGGTGACCTAAATATCCAAGAAAGAAAAAGCCAATGCCATTAAAAATTGTGTCATCCCTTCTCCATGAGTCAGTAATGAAAGCCTGCCGGCCAGCAGTCTGTCAGGTTCATTCTGTTTAATCATTGGAAATTGTGTGCACTACATCTGTGGAGCCTAAATGGAAAAAAGTTGCCACCACAATTGCATCGTCCTCCTCCCAATAAATCAATGTAGACAAAGTAGGGAGAAAGAAGGCTGTCTGACAGCTTCCCATCAGAATGCCAATCATAAATTAGCACTCACAGAGAACATATCACACAAGACTGTCTTTTCAGGGCCTCTGAGTTAAATGATGAAAGGAGATACTTTAGTTTAAAAAGGTTGCAATTCCAGATATCTCAGACATGGGTTTCATAAAGGCAAAGAGAATCACCCAGTGAGAAAGTTCACCCTATCCCTAGAGGTAAAGCTGTCTACTTTCTCTTGGTTTTTGACACTTGGGATGGTTAAGAGGCAGTAAGTTTTATAACTACAACTAGACAGACCCTAATCTCTTTCACTGATAGCATTTCTTAAGACTCTCCCCATAATGTTAGACAAGTTCATTGTTTTCTCGTTTTTTGAGAGAAGGCACCATCAGGTACAATATGATTTTCAACTTGATGGCAGCATGCTCCAGCGACTTAGGTGATATTGGATTCTTGCATAAGTTCACTTCATAAAGCCAGGAAAAAAAATGCTGCTTTTGACAGCAAGGGAAAGCAAGTTTCCTTCCTAAATCATTAGGTTAGAAATATACTTGTTCAAAACATATGTTGCATTCTATGTGTCTTGGATTTGGCATATGGAGTTTAGAAGAATTGGATATGAGACCATATTTTAAAGAAAAAAAAACTGTATGTAATTAAAGTCAAATTTTATAAAATCACTATTAATCTGATAAATATATAAAAACACCAGGTTTCTTTTCTTACTTCTCCTTCAATACCTATAGAGTTCTAAGTCTTTATATTCTTTTAATAAAATGTGATAGTCTACTTTTTTTTTTTGAAAGAATAAAAATAGTATGACACAGAGTGTGGTATGGCAGGATCCCTAACCTTGCAAATTTGAACCCTGGGAATTGGATTTTTATGTTCAAAAGGCTCAATTTATATCATGTCATTATTAGGGCTAAGAATATTTTCCTACATTTCAGTAATCTGTTCTATGAACAGATACAAATGGTCCCCTAAAAAAGAAAAAGGAAAAAAAAAACTTAAAGTAATAAGAGACTGAGAACTCATGAAGTTCACCTTGTATCTAAAGTGGGAATATTCCTCAGACAGCCCTAACAATGGTGATTGGGCCTCTGCTTGCACATTTCCAGTGAAAAAGTGTGAATTCATTACATCAAAAGGTTGCTATTTTATCACTGGATAATTAGAGACACTAAAAATATTTTTCCTTTTATTAGGAAAATATAAATAAAAATAAGTAAAATTCTGTCTGTACTTTTGGTGTGTCAATTAGGAGCTCTGGGGTTTATGCTTTCATCGACCATGCTACATATCTTTCCTGTTGAAATTAATCTCCAGAATGAAATAATTCTCTTAGGTGTGGGTTAACCAATGCAAATAAATAGGGACTGCTAGCTCATTCAATCTAAAAAGCAAACTTTATTCAAATAATAACTTTATTCTGGATTTATTCTGGTTCAGGAAAGAAATAGATAACACTCTCAAGTTGGTCATGGAGGAGAGTTTATTTAAGGGACTGTTACAAAGTGTGGGCAGAGTTATGGATAACCAAGAAGATTGGTGAAGAACTTGGGTCTTGCAGCAGGGAAGACCTCTTACCTTCCTTAGGCCTGAAGGGGCAAGAGGAAGAAGTAATTCCTGTCACCCAGTGGACATAGTTATAGTTATGGGAGAGCACTGCTTGGCAGGAGCTGTAGCCTTTGGTAGAAACCAAAGTGGCCCAGCTGGAGGGAGTTAAGAAATTAAATGCCTTCTTCATGCTATCTCCCTGCCTTTTGAACCACTTATTAGTCAAATACAACCAACAGCCAGAAGCAGAATGCTCACTGATGCAGGCCATAAGGATCAGCCTTGCTGGGCACAGACCAAGACCGAGAAATATGGAAAGCACCAGGTGTTGTATGGAAGTGTTGAACTAATATCATGCTGTATATGTTAACTAACTGGAATTGAAATAAAAACTTACAAAATAAGAGAAAGATGGAAAATTAGACCAAAAAAGTACAAATAAAATATTAGCATATCGTGTACCAGAAATTATGCCAGATTATTATATTAACCTCACAGACCACTGAAAAGATGAAAAGTTAATATATCAACAAACATAAAAGGGATTCTTATTTTAACAGTCATAAGGGAAAAAGTCATGGAATCACAAAGCAGATGTGACCACTGACACTGTGGATCTGATCTCATTGATTTTTGAACTTGTAACTCACTTAAAATATACGGCTTATTTTACATGAAATATTGTTAAACCAATCTTTTCACTTCTAATACCTATAAAGTTGATTTTCTAAATTTAAATCCAAAGTTTTTTTTTTTTTAAACCAATGGTTTCAACCCACTCTTCTAACATTCTCTTAACCCTCTTTACTCCTTACATTATCCCTATCCTCATGACTACACAACACACATATGCATGTATGGATATGCATGTATAATTAATCTCCACAAAGAAAATCATTTTATTCCTACATGTCTTTTATGATAGCCTATTCTACTTTGTTTTAATCCTAAACCAAATCATCCTTCAGCCTTCTGTTTACAAACTCAATATTGAAGTTTTCCTTCTTCAATTATCATATTGCTGTTGTCCATTTCTGTAATCTTACCCTACTTCACTAATACCTGGAATTCTAGCTTACATTACAAGTTCTCAACTGCTGAGTTCTTAAATAATAGCTCTTAGGTAACTGCGATCTCTAATCCATAACTCGCTTTTGCCAAACTGGATTTATCTGCCCCAATATTTCAGAAACGAAGTTTTTATTTCATTCTCCACCTCCTATGAGGCATGTTTCCTGAAAGGCAAAAGAATTCATGTTCTTGAAAATCACATGATCCATGAGGCTGTTTCTTCAATATCTTAGTACAGGACCTGGCACAATTTCTGGCCTATAGTAAAGGTTTGACATATATCTGCTGAAATGACTAAAATGCTGCCAAACGTCTCAGTATCAGCCCTTGAGCTCCTGATTGCTCTCAAGCACTTGCCACTCAAACCATACTAATCTTAGAGCCATTCTTATTTCATTCTGTACTGAGGATATTTGACTCAACGTGGACACTGGCCATTGATGTTTTTACTTCATTTGGCCTTTTCCATGAGTCCACTCTGTCAAATTCTGACCTACATTTGGATGTGCTTGTACCTGAAGCCATCCCCTGAATAACAAAGTCCAGCCTGAACACTTTTTTTCAAGCCTCCCATTTCACCCAATTCTTCTGCTCCTATCTACAGTTCTTTGGCTTGGTGATTCCCAGCTTGAAACTGTTCCATTACCTACCTGTTATGTCAAATCCCATTGAAATGTGTTGGTTGTTTTCATTAAATATTTAATAGCTAAGAGATTTTAAATATATTTCTAAGGCATAACAAAGAACAATAAGATAGACATCACCAATAACTTCTGGAGGTTCCTTTGTGCAACCTCTGTGCTTCTCTTCCCCTGACCCCACCAACCACATCAGCTATGGTAACCATGATCTTGAATTTTGTGATTTTCATTTTCATTTTCTCAATTTCTTCACACACACACACACACACACACATACACCAGTGTATATTTTGAACCTTGTATAAATGGAATCATATGGTGTACAAACTTCAGCAACCTGATTTTAATGATGAATACTATCTTCATCAGCTTTATCTAAGGTCATGCATGTAGCTGTAATTCCTTTATTTTCTTTGCTATATATACCAAAATGCATCTTAACATTTGTTGTTATTCCCTGAATTAGCTTTGTGACTGTCACTTTTCTAGTTTTTATCCCTGATAGCGATAAAAGGATTGCCTAGGATAAGGCCAAGTCAGGCTTTATACGTCATTCAATTTTGTGTGAGTGAAGAGAATAAAAATCTAAACAAAGCTTAACGCAATCACTAGGCAAGTTGATCAGATGCAAGACCCATCATAGACACTGGCATGTTCTGAAGTCACTTTCCCATCTCTAAATAGAAATGTCTGAGAGGGCTAACAGGTCAAACTTCTGACTCAGATTGCCTGGGTTCTAGCTGTAATCTTACTCTCTTTCTTTTTGTTTTGTTCTCTGTAAAATGAAACTAAAATGGGCTATACCTTAAAAAAAGTATTATTCTTGGATCAAATAATTTACATGAAATACTTAGCACCAGAGGTAATATTATGAAAAAAAGTATGCATCTGGTCCCTTAAAGAGCTCCCTGCAATGTGCTCCAATGGTTATGATTTGGGGGAATTTTTTTTTTTTAAGTAAAGTTTCCCTATAGTTAATGAAGACCAGTGATGTTTCACACTGAGTCTTTTCATTCATTATACTTCCCTTTTTTTATGATAAGTATTACAGTGACAACTACTATTTGGGAGATTTTGATAGAAGGGAGTTGAGAGTATTTTTATTTATTTATTTATTCATGAGAGAGAGAGAGGCAGAGGGAGAAGCAGGCTCCCAAGGAGCAGGGAGCCCGATGCGGGACTCAATCCCAGGACCCTGAGATCATGACCTGAGCCGAAGGCAGATGCTTAACCATCTGAGCCACCCAGGCGCTCCATGGGAGTTGAGAGTATTAATTAATGTGTCTGGTATCCGTGGGATATATGTTTGTGGTATGTAGTCATTTTCTGCATAGTGATATTACTAGTCACAGAAGTCATGGTAGATATGTTAGTCATGGAAATGTGGAAAAAGCTTCCAGGAAAACTCTTGGTTGCTCACTCTGAAATCTAACCTGGCAATTTGACCTGAAGAAGCAGGGCCAGAGGTTGAGTCCCAATATGGAAAATATCCTCTGGCATCTGCAACATAAACGTGTGGAGCATGGAGGAAAAATGAGAATTGAAATGTACAAGCCAGAAGCAAATCAGCGAATAATTCTTCCAATGAAAAAATATGTACAATAGTAAGCAGAGAACTTCAATTTTTAGATTCTAAGTCAAAATGGATTTTTTTCTCCTGTCCAAAATACACTTGATAAAGCAGGACATGAAATTATAAATTGACTATACAATAAAACAATTTCTGCATGTGTTATATAAAATCAGTAGAAATTACTCAAGAAATGAGAAGTGAATTACAATTTTTTTTAGATCATTCTGAAATTAGTGATTTATTAAGTGGAAGATACATTTGAATAAAGTAATATAGTCTTGAATTATTTGGTAGTCTAATTAATGAAGATTTTTCACATTGGAGAAGATTTAACTTTTTTACTGATTTGACACAAAATACTGACAATGACAAAGATAACATATTCATTATAAACCCCTGGAATGAGGAGAAGCAGATGACAAATTGTTTAATGAGTACTGTCAATTCAAAGTATTGAGGATGAATCATTGCAAAAGAATACCTAAAATACTCTAAAATCTTACGATAATATATGAAAGAAACTTGAAAAAAGTTTTCCCAAATTTGACAATCCAAAAAGTACATGGCATTACTGCAGAAAAGTGTGAGACTGAATCTTTTCCAAACTATCAGTCAAAAAACAAAACAAAAAAAAAACTACCAACATAGTAGAGTAACTGAGATTCTATTTAAAAAACAAATGATCAAATTATTTTTTTCAAGATTTATCTATTCATTTGAGAGACAGAGAGAAAGCACGCCTGCATGCACACCTGCGGGGGTGGGGAGAGGGAGAGGGAGAGACATAGACCCCTGTTGAGCTGAGTGGGGAGCCCCACACTGGGAGGCTCAATCCCACCACTGGAGACCATGACCTGAGCCAAAATCAAGAGTTGGTTGCTCAACCAACTGAGCCACCCAGGCGCCCCATGATAAAATCATTCTTATGTGAAGAGATGCTCAAATAACGTAACCATAAAAATAGAATTTTAGAGATATTTTATTAAATGTATTATTTTTTTCTGGATTAGGCAACTTTTGTATAGTTCAGTTTTTTTTTTTTTTTTTTAAAGATTTTATTTATTTATTTGAGAGAGAGAGAATGAGAGACAGAGAGCATGAGAGGGGGAGGGTCAGAGAGAGAAGCAGACTCCCCGCCGAGCAGGGAGCCCGATGCGGGACTCGATCCAGGGACTCCAGGATCATGACCTCAGCCGAAGGCAGTCGCTTAACCAACTGAGCCACCCAGGCACCCTGTATAGTTCAGTTTTTAAAATTGTGTAACTGGTAATGATTTACTTTCATGTTCTAAGTAATACTCACTTTCATACTTTTGTCTGTATTTGTTGTTTTATTTATTTTGTTATTGAAAGTTTTCCAGATTATATAAGCTTTTGGCTTCAACATAATCTGAATTTGCATCAGTCACATTGTAACTGCTTGATAAATATTAGTACTCATAGCTAATATATATATATTATGCATAATATATATTACTATATATAATACAAATATATAGATGACTATACATTTGTTTAATGAAATGTTAATGAAAAAATAATGCACATTTTTGTAAGTACCCATTTTTAATTTCAGGTAGTCTCTGCTTATGTTCATTATTCAGAGATTTTTTTTTCAGTTTGCATTTGGATTATTAGCATTACGTAAGATTAGATTGCACAACAAAAATAAAGGCATAGATGATTTTTAATCTAGGCAGCTAGAATGAAAGTAGATAGTTAAAAAAGAGTCAGTAAAGTCTCCATAAAACACTGCTTTGCCCAAGATGATAATTACTTGTATGTATACCTGTATGTATGCATACATATATAAAATTAAAAGAGATTTCTTCAAGAGACTTGAAGTAGGAACGTAATATGTAAGAATTGAATTATAAACAAGAGAATATACTTCCCAAATATGAATGCATTCATGGATATACAGTATAATAATTTATGACTGAAATCTAATAAGCTTGCACAACTATCAAGGTATTCTACAAGCTTCTGAGTTATGAATGGAGATAAATTTTGTATTAGAACTCTATCACTTGGAATTCTTCTACTCTATGTTACAAGAAAAAATAATGTTTGCCTCACTGTGTTGAACATATTGTCTTGAAAAGAATTGGTATCAATTTCTGAAGCTTCAAGAATGAAGCATAAAATAAAAATACAGCTTGTCAGGAAAACATAGTGTAGCTGTTTGTGATATCGCAGTAGAAAGAGTTTTTGCAGATGACAGTTCATCTAGTAAAAACAATGGCATTTGAAAAGTATTAGATGTATTATCTATTTTACATAAAATAGATTTTACATGAATATACACACAGCATGGGTACACATATAATTTAACACTTCAAGAGTTAACTCTGTTGCCATTATTCACAACGGAAATTATGAAAAGCAATTTTGTGGTGGCTTTAAAAATATTTTAAAATGACTATATGACAGTATGTCATGTTGTTTTATATATTACAAATATAGTCATTTGACACAGCATGAAACAAAATGTTATTGCTGGGTCTACTACAATACAGTATCATTTGTTCAAAGTCCTTCAAACAAGTAGTGATTTAAAGGAAAGAATTATAAACTCCAAAGTCAAAAGGTCTGACTTTGAACCCGGAGCCTGCCCTTAAAGCTATGTGATTTTAAGTAAGTGGACTGACCTCTCTGTACCACTTTCTTTTGCTATAAAATTGTCAATAACATTTGTCCTTAAGTTGTATTTTTTTTTTTTTAAGATTTTATTTATTTGCGAGAGAGAGAATGAGAGACAGAGAGCATGAGAGGGAGGAGGGTCAGAGGGAGAAGCAGACTCCCTGCCGAGCAGGGAGCCCCATGCGGGACTCGATCCTGGGACTCCAGGATCATGACCTGAGCCGAAGGCAGTCGCCCAACCAACTGAGCCACCCAGGCGCCCCCTAAGTTGTATTTTGAAGATTAAATCAAATATGAAAAGGCACATTACAAGCTACATATTCTCACCCTTGATAAAATTTCAGGTTCACTGTCCCTTCCACATAACCTCATGGAGAAAAAAAAATATTAGTAATCAAAGCAATAATAGCAGTCTTAGAGAGGCACAATTTATATCTAATGTAAGTTATAGAGGTCTGGGTTTTTTTCCCCCCATAGAAGAAACAAATGTTAAAATCTCCTTTTAATGTTTTTGAGATTTTAGGAATCTAGAGAAAATTACCAAGGAGGCCATTGTGTCTATAACAATTTAATTTAAGACACTGACAAATGGAATTTATATATATTTATGTGTGTATGTATATATATATATATATATATATACACATATATATATATGTGTATATATATATGTATGTCAAATTTTCCTTATTAGTATAGAGACGAGAAGCCAGCTATAGAGTCTATTTTCTGGAATCAGTTCACTATACATATACTTCAAAACATTTCAGCAGTAGTAGATATTTTACAAGTAATTTGGAATCCTAGTGTTTTCCATGTATCAATACAAAATTGCTGGGACTTAAAAGTTTCTTTTCATCCATCTAGGTACATGAGTGTGTTTGTCCCAGCTCAAAATAGATTAATGATAATTAAGAAAAAAACAAACCAAGCAAAAGCACACTGTGATTTACTTAAGAAAGAGCTATTCCTTCTACTCATAAATGAGAGAAGAAAAACCAGTAAAGAAAATCCATGAACCACATATGCTAAAAGCCCTAGACAATTTATATTAATCATAACAGGAGTAAAAACGTGAATGAAAACCTGACTAGAAGTAAAATCCATAGGAGTTCTGAATTACCACAAACCAAGCATCTCAATATCTCAAGGAAGAATATATCTAAAAATATTGTTGAAAGAAGTGAGCAAAGACAGGTTAGAAAAAGATGCCTCTTCATAGTTACAGAAAAGAAACTCTAGGTAGTAAAATTTTCATGAAACACTTTCTTCTTAGTGTTTCTAAATGAGGGAAAGGAGCTATCTTGAATGTACAAAAAATTATATTCAATTGTGGTCAAATGCCTATATCAGAATTTTTTTTTTAAAGATTTTATTTATTTATTTGATAGAGACACAGCGAGAGAGGGAACACAAGCAGGGGGAGTGGGAGAGGGAGAAGCAGGCTTCCCGCTGAGCAGGGAGCCTGATGCGGGGCTCGATTCCAGGACCCTGGGATCATGACCTGAGCCGAAGGCAGACGCTTAACGACTGAGCCACCCAGGCGCCCCGCCTATATCAGAATTTTTAAATAAAAGATATAATATGGGTACTGTTTCCCTGTGTCTCATTCTTCCCTTCTGAAATAAACTTGCAGAAAACAATTCAAATTAAATGGCACTAACCACGTCCCAGGAATATATGACAATCAGATTGTACATGCTATTTCTTTGGTATTCCCAAGAATTCTGTGAGATACCAATTTTCCATTTTCTGATTTAGAAAAACACTGTATAGAAAAAAACAAAAAATTTGCATAAAGTTAACTTTATAAAATGAGAACTATTTGCTTCTCCATTGTCTGAAAGTTTGTACATCATTGGCATTTCTTTAAACATTTAGTGGAATTCATCAATGAAACTAAGAGGACTTACAGTTTTCTTTGTGTCGTTGTTTCAAATATTCAATTCCTTTTAAATAGATTATATGTGTAGCTTTTTGCCAGTTTTGATAGTTGTGTTTTCCAAAGAATCACTCTATTTAGTAAAATAGTAAATGTATTAACATTAAGTTGTTCATAATATTTCTCTATCATTTTTAGTGTCTATAGGATCTTTATTGATAGCCTCTTTATTCCAGTTACCTGTTTGTTTGTGTTTTCTTTTTATCTTGATTAATCTTGCTGATGATAAGGACTGTCAGCATTATTCATCTTTTTGTATAATCAACTTTGGGCTTTGTTACTTTTCTCTATTTTTTTTAATTTTCTATTTCATTTATTTCTAATCTTACCCTTACTATATCTTTTCTTCTATTTAATTTGGATTTAATTTGCTCTTCATTTTTTGGTTCCAGATCACCTTTTTATTTCTCGAGTATATGTATTTAAATTTCTGAATTTCTCTTTCCACACTGATTTAGCTACATCACGTAAATTGAGATACATTGTGTTACCAATTTTAGAATTATTTTCTAACTTTTCTTGCAAATTATTCTTTGGCCCATGAGCTATTTTGAAATATGTTGTTTAAACAATTTCAAAATATTGGGGCATTTTTTTAAGATACCTTATTTCCTTGATTTCTAACTAATTGAATTGTGCTCAAAACACACTCTACAAAATTTTGTTTTGAAATATATTGAGACTTAGTGAGTCTTATATAATAATGAGGCCAAATATATAATCTATCTTGGTTTCAATTCCCTCTATGTACTTGTAAATAATGTATATTTTTCAGCTGTTGGGTTTATTTGAAATTATCCTTAATTGGGTCTCACTCATGAAGGATATCTTCATTGGATACAGAAATCTAGGTTATCACTATCTCTATCTTTCTCTCTTTCCTCCTCCTTCTTTTGTACTTTCATGATGAAGTTTCTTTGTCTCCTGGCTTCAACCATTGTTAGTGAGAATTCAGCCATCATTCTTATAGTTGTGCCCCAGTACATAATGAGTCTTTCTTTTTATTTTCCTGGTGTCTTAGTCCATTTCTCACAGGCTCTCTGCTTTTTGGTACCCTGCCTGCAAATCTCAGTTATCTCAGCATCCCCTAAACTCCCTTTCCACTCAAAGGCTCCAACTCCCTACACTGTTTAGGGAAGTGTCCCACAAAAAAATAAAATGGGTAAAACATTATGCTCACCTCATGTGTTTTCTTTCTTTCACAATCTTTCCTGCCTGTTTTCTAATGCTCAAAGTCCATTGCTCAGTTATCTTGTCCGACTTTATAGTTGTTAAGTAAGGGAGGGTAGGTAAGTCTAATACCATCTTCCCTTTTGTGATCATGGAAATCATATTTTAATAAGGAAATAGACAATAAGATCATTAGTTTTTAAATATCTGTTAGATACTAAGCACTAAGGATAATATAAATCAGAAATATGGTTAGGATGGCATATGTATGGAGGGGGAGGGAGGAAGGTGGGAGGGTGGTAGAGAAGTATTTGCTATTTTTAAAACTAAACCAAAGAAAGTGAATGTGAAAATACATTAGCAGAGGCTAAAAGACAATCAGACATTGGTGGGAAAGACCTTCTAGGCAAAGGAGTAGCCAGTGTAAAGAACATGTGGCAGTGTTGCTAGAAAAACAAGGTAACCAGCAAAATTGGAGGAACATAGTAAGGGCAAGGGTGCTAGGAGATGAATTTAGAAACTTAAATCGGGATTAGATTAGACAGCATTTTACAGATCATTTAAAAGACTATTGCTTTCTTTGAGTGAGAAAGAAGGCCAGCAGAGGGCCTTGAGCAGAGATAGTTTACTATGCCTGGTTTTATGTGCCACAAATAGTCCTTGTGAACCAGATTTAGGATTCTAAAATAGACTTGAGTCCTAGGAACGCTGTGTTGTCACAAAACTTCTGTATTTGGAGGAAATTTTACCTGACTGAGACATACCCCCAGGCTGTCTTGATTTAGCATGTTTTGCTAATCTTTGAGGACCTTGGACTTGTCTCTAAATGTCTCTTGATCTCATTCAAGCAATTCTCTGTATAATCACAGGCCAGTTGCCAAGCTAAATTGTGCTAGTTAGTTATTGCAGTAGTAAAAATAACTTCTAAATTCTCAGGTACAAGAATTTCTAAGATAGGGGACGTTCTCTTTTCATTTAGTTTTCTGACTCATAGGACAGTGACTGTGCAGTGGTCTTGAGTGATGAGTTTATACACACATAACTCAAAGAAAGTATATCAGTTTGATTGTTTGGGTTATAAGGGAAATACTCTTTCCAAGTGACTTAAACAATAAAGGGGAATCATTGGCTTATAAAACTTGAAGGTCTAGTGGCTCAAGAATGTCATTGAAGATCCAGTTTTTTAAGACTCTGTTCTGCCATAAATGGAGCTGGATTCACTCTAAAGTTGGCTCACCTCTGAGTCCTAGTGGGGATGCCAGCAACTGGGCTATATGCTATATTCTCATCTCGCGAGAGAGTATTATCTCATGATCATCGAATAAATATATGACTTTCTTATTAATTGAAACAATTCTGAATAGATCCCTGTGTTGAGAGGAGTGTCATGTTCTGATTGGCTTAGACCTGGGTTGTCTGAAACTCTGTGTAAAGGGGAATAGAACGATACTGATTTACTTAAATAACTGGAAGCCTATTGATTATGTTAGAGGTAGAATCAATCCCCCCGCCTAAACAAAGCTGTTACAGCATGGGGGAGAATGGAGTGGATGCTAAGACAGTGTACATAAAAGAGTAGATCTCACCAGTGCTGGGATCTCTTTATCCAATGCATTCATACCTAGAAAGCTGACTCAACAGGCTACAGCTTTCATCCTCACAAGTGGAGGCAAGGATAGAGATCACCAGCATCTGGGTCCTTCTGGAATTAATGTGCTTCGCAACTGTTGTGGAGGACTGACTGACTGATTGATTGATTGATTGATTTGACAGAGAGAGAGCAGAAGCAGGGGGGAGTGGCAGAGGGAGAGGGAGAAGCAAACTCCCCGCTGAGCAGGGAGCCAGATACAGAGCTCAATCCCAGGACCCTGGGATCATGACCCGAGCTGAAGGCAGACGCTTAACCTACAGAGCCACCCAAGTGCCCCAACCCTGTGGAGGTGTTAATTTTAATAGCATAGGATTAGGCCAGATTAGACTAGAGTAAGTAAATGAGATATTCATCTGCTAAAATTTCCAACTATATCCAAAGAACAGGAAAACAGTTTCCTTTTGTTGAAAAGGTAAATTTTGGAGGCAATTTGGGCCAAGACAAACTCCATTAATTGCTTAATATATTTGTTTTTGTTGAAGATATCTGATTTCAGAAACATCAATTTTTCCAACAATATGAGAGCATAGTTGTTAAACTATAGCTTAGAAAATTGTATTTGGAATTAGAAGCATATTTTTTGCCAGTGCCATTATAGTTGGTCTAGGATCTGACTTAAGAACAAGTCTAGAGAATAGACCAAGAACACTTTGCAATAGTAAAAATAACAATAGTAAAAACTCATTTAATTGAGTATTTGCCCTGTAACAGTAAAGAAATTCATACGTATTTACATATTTGATCTTCTCCATAATCTCATGAAGCAAATGAGATACAGGGAAAGTAAGCACCTTGCCAAAGGTCTCCCAGCAAATAAAGAGCATAGCTGAGAAATGCTAGGTGTTCTGACTTCAGCAGTCATACTGATGAGCATTTCACTTCTACCCAAGAGGTCATATAGGATCATGTTCATTAGTTGCTAAAACAGTATACATAACTGGTGAGATTTGTCAGAAAATTTGGTTCTGTATTCCTCATTTTCTGATTCTTCCTGTACTTTTGAAGGATTAGCTCTTACTAATTTGACACAAAATGTTTGGGACTGAAGTATGTTCTTTAGTAATCAACATGGATCATACATACTGGCATTCTGGAAAAAAAATCTACATATAGGATTCATTTCATAGGAATGCAGGCCCTAAGCATCAAATAAACCAACAGCACCATTATATATGATAGTTGGAGCCGTCTCCTTGGCCTTCCTAGTTTGAAAGCATATCTTGAGAGGTAGAGTAGCTACTCAGCAGCAATATTTGAGTTGTACATTTGGTGAAACTAAAAGAATGAAAAATAAAAACAGCAAGAAAAGCTAGAACAAGATAGGAGGCTGAGAAGTAAATTCAGTAAGCTGAATAAAAGACATAAAAGGCATCATCAAAATGTGGAAATAAAGGAGATAAACTAAAAAAAAGTATAGAATTAAAAGTTCAGAGTCATGGGCGCCTGGGTGGCTCAGTTGGTTAAGCGACTGCCTTCGGCTCAGGTCATGATCCTGGAGTCCCTGGATCGAGTCCCGCATCGGGCTCCCTGCTCGGCAGGGAGTCTGCTTCTCCCTCTGACCCTCCCCCCTCTCATGTGCTCTCTCTCATTCTCTCTCACACAAATAAATAAATAAAATCTTTAAAAAAAAAAGTTCAGAGTCAGGACAATGGAAAGGGTCTTGGAAAAGAGAGAATAAAATACTAGATCAAACATGCAGGTGGATGACCATCTTGAAGTATTAAAAGGACAGAGAATACTGACATCTGGTGACTAATTTTTCCATGTATCATAATGCATAGCCTAATCAGATCCATCCAAAGAGACAGAGAAAGAATTGCAAACCCTGATGTACCCAAAGTGATAACTCTTTCCTATGTAACACTCTCCAAAACAACAATATGATACCATTCCATTCTCTGCTGTCTTAATTTCTTTCATTCTGTCCACTAAAATTCTAATTCCACAGTCATGTTCTATTGCTTTACTCCTTCAGTCAAAAGCTACCTGGTGTTTAGAATTCATAAGGTTCTGTTCTCAGACTTTAGTTCTGTGGAAATGATAAAAACACAACTCTTGGGGCACCTGGGTGGCTCAGTCGATTAAGCACCCAACTCTTGATTTCTGCTCAGGTCATGATCGCAGGGTCATGAGTTAGAACCCCGTATTGGCTCTGTGCTCAACACGGAGTCTGCTTGAGACTCTCTCTCTTCCTCTCCCTCTGCCCCTCCTCCCTACCTCAAATAAATAAATAAATAAATAAATAAATAAATAAATAAATAAATAAAATCTTTAAAAAAAATACAGCTCTTGCCCTCTTTGAGCTAATATTCCTTTGAACGAGACGGACATGTAAATCACAAGCCAACAGTTCAATGACTGCCATGAAAGCAATAAAAAAACCATTCTTAGTTGACAGGAGAATGGAGACACTTGATGAATAAATACTTAAAATTAACATGAGATGAAATTAAAAAGAGCATCTGCTCAGAAAGCAGGTATCCAAGAATAGATTGGCAAGGAAGGAACCAAGCAAAGGAGGGCAGCAACACTAATAACTGGCTTTAGACATAAACAACCAGAGGGTCTGAACTAGTTTTCTTATCTTCGCCACAAAAAGGGAACAATAACAATAAAAACAAATGGCAGGGTCACCAACTCAGATATGAAAATTGCCAATAAAAAGCAATACATCAGACATATTAGGAAACAAATTTTGCTTTGGGAATGAATCATAGGCCCTTGTGATCACTGAATTCTGTAATATAGCTCTAGAATATTTCAGCTACTTATTATTCCATCCTATCAGATTTAGAAAAATGACAGGCTGAATGCTTAGTCTGTCTAAGCTATTTCAGAAATTAATTTCAAATATTAAACAAAAAACTGCTGCAACATATAAGGAAGCAAACAAGCTTGCTAAGCCAGAATGGTGACAAAAAACTTGCAACGGGGCTACAGTATTATAATCAATTTCTAACTGACTTACTAATTAAAGCAAATATTCTGTCATTTTTTTTTTCTGTAGATGAAGAGACTACTAAAATGTGTGAATTTATTTTTGGACTAAGGCTTATAGTGAAACTAAGCATTTATTACAGGTTAAAAAGTTCAACAGCTGCTGTAAAAATATATTTATACCTTAGATATGGATTCTCATTGACATAGTCAGCCAGCTACCAAATTCTTAGGTATTCTTTTTCTAAGTTAAGTCCATATGTATATTCAACCAACATGACACAGTTACTTGCCCAATATGATAAGCAGTAAAATAATGAAGGCTATAGACACATTGCCAACTGAATACATGAAAAATACTAAGGTTTTTGTAACATGAATAGGTGAAAAGCAATAATATTCTGTGATTAAAAAATTATTTATGGGAATACATGCACACACACATCTAATGAACATCTAAATTTTTCACTCTTAGTTACTTACTTCCATATTATAACACACACACACACACACACACACACACACACACACACACACCCCTTTGATTTTTACCTACATAGAATAAGCAAAATACAGTCCCAATTTGGCCAATTATAGTTAATTCAAACAAGATATATAACTGCTGAGATGCAGCCTCAACCTTCTGGGAATTGCCTTTCCTTTGCACACCATTTACCACAACAGAGCTTCCACACAAGACTCACATGATCCTACCCATTGTCTACCACTATTTGATATAGGAATGGGCACCCACTGAATCTGAGACAGTCACAATCACCCCCAATGAACTCAAGTTTTAAAGTAAGAAATAATACATTAGGAGTCATGAAAGTTAATCACATTAATGGCTGTCCTTTAGAGAGAAAGATCACAAAATCCTTCCAAAGAGTCCATGAAAAATGCCCTGTGGCTTGGTTTTCCAATTCTTCCTTGGAGTATGGTGAATTTAAAAGTATGGTGAATTTAAAAGACTTTTAAATAAGTATCCTTCTGATAAATTTTATTTCTCCAAATATTGGCAAAACCTTGCAAACAAATCAACTTAAATAATAAAATCTGTCTTCTGGTTTGTCCCATTATTTGGCTCTGTGAATGCACAGCCTACCTTACTGTTGGCAAATTTCCACTTGTTTTAAACAACAAAAAATCTATTTTTATCATTTCTGCACATGACAGGGATGACCGTTCTCTGGTCTGAGATCCTAAGCAGAGTTTCTTTTCCAAACTAAGCAATGATAATCCCTTTCCTTAAATTCATTATTTTACTTACCTGCTAGTTTCCTGGTTTTTCTTTTCTTTCCTTTTCTTTTTTTACTTTACAAAGTCCATTTCAGTTGAGTATTTCTTATGTCAACACCAACAACTCAGCATATAGTGATCCAAAATGTTCTCCTCAAAAAATTGTAAGCTCACATTCAAACCCAGTATATTCAAGAAGCAAAGGAAATTGTCAAAGGGTGATGATTCTAGGAATTCTGTGACATCTACTACTAGCAAACTTACCTTTCTTTAATTCATTCCAAAAGACGTGCAGCATTAACAGTCACTAAAAAAAAAAAAAAAAAAAAAAAAAATTAGTTTTTGAACAAGCACCAGGACAAGAGCCTAGGAAGAATTACACTATTGTAATGGATGTTGTGATTTGTTGATTGGATCCCCCTTGAGGAGGACTTACACATCCAGCTGCTTGGAGTGCTACTAAAAAACAATGCTCATCTATAAGTCATTTCAGAGAATTGCCCTTAGCCGGAGAAGCATGTGTTGTTCAAGGTCATGCCTCCTTCCTGAGGAAGCTGATGTCCAATGATTTGGTCAATAGGAAAATAAAGACCCCGGCCTCTCGCCACAATAAGAGATGACTCTGATGGGTTTTCCCAGCTGAAGAGCTCTCCATGGGGTTGGCTGAAACCTTGTTGTGACTGCCCTGCTGCCCAGTTTCTCCCACAGCCCTGTCCTGTTTCTGTCCCTTTCCTACCTAGGTGCTGATTCTGACTGTACTCCCTAATAAACTTCCTACTCTCTGATCTTTCTCAGAGTCTGCCTGCAAGGAGCCCAACCTGCAACAAATACCTAGAAGGAAGAGATTAGAGGGAAAAGACATATCACATTTAAGTAAACAGATACATAATGCATAAATGCATAAATAATAGCTATTTAGTTTTTTTTTTTTAACTTTCCATGTGCAATGTGCATTATACTAAATATTTTACTTGGTAATACTACATGCTTTATAACTAATACTAAATTTCTTACCTGCATCACTTTTGAGCTTTTGCATGTGCATTACACTACCCATGAGGAAACTTACCCTTAGAAAGTTTAAGCAATTTGTCCAATATTAAATAACCACTAAGTGGCAGAACAAAGAGTCAAAACCCAGTAAGTCTAGCTGAAAACCCAATTCCTTAACCGCTTTGATATATACTATCTCAAATCTCAAATCAGAGCAAGAATCTACATTTCAAAAATGAGACTATAACATATTTCCTGTGCCACATTTCCCCTTTCTTAAGTTGTCATCTGAAAGTCCAGGATTGGTTAGACTAATACTTTGGTCAACATCTAGCCAGTGCCAAGAAATACTTGCTAGTGAGTTTTTATATGCTACTTAGTCCATTATTTGGGCTTTTTTCAGCACTTCACTTGTTTTGCAGCACACAGTTCAATGCATTGAGATATCATGTGTGGTCACTGTTCATAGAGTTAAAATCTTTAGAGATAGAGAATATCACTTACAGAAGGCAGATAAGTAATCGACTAATGGTGGGAGAACAGATTAATCAAGTCAATCATTACATGGATAATTTGATGCTCACATGCATCTGAAAACAGACAAAATTGTCTTCTTGCCATTTTCAGACACCATTAAAGCTAATTTTGAAAGATTTTAAGACAAAATATACAAGGTTTATAAGTCTAGGTAATTTAACCAAGACTTAAGCAATATAAATAGGCTTGAACCTAGATCATTTTTCATGTTTCTTTGATATATCTTTTCCAATTAAAATATAATTAACTTCTAATGTATATCAATAATACCAAAAGCCAAAAGGAACACGACTTCCTTTCATTGGTCTTAGTGCTTTTGGTTTATTTAAAACAGCTATATCTAAACATTATGGGTTTCCATTCAATATGTAAAAGTTTAATATTACCTAGAACAATTGCTTGAGAAATGGCAAAATTAATCTTACTATTAAAGAGATATTTAAGCAACATTTCTTTGGTTAACCCACATTAAGAGTAACTTCTCACTTTTTGAGTACATTTTACTTAAACAAGGATATTCCATATCTCAACAAATGGAAAAAAAATGAAGCTAGGATTTCAAGTTATATATTTTTTGGAGCTACAATTGAACAGTGTGTTTTAAAATAATCAAATACTGGGCTATAGAGAATTTATACTTCAAGTCTCATTCTTAGAGCACCCAGATAATAGATTTCATGCCTTATTAAAGTACTTTAGCAATTAGAATGGAAGATATATTTAGTTCTTTTCATTTAGAAGGAAATGATATTTCATTTCAGGTTATCAGTGTAGAGAAACTGTATTTGCAATATGATCAAATATATCATCTATCAAGTACAATCGTCAAGTTATACAAGTCATGAAATTGGAGTAAATCTGTCTTCTGAAATAGAAAAGGAAACATAGAACTTTTCTTATATATTACCTATTTATATTGGCACATGTGTAATGTCAAGAAGGTATTGTTAATTCTGGGGGTTTCTACATATTTCAGTGTACTTAATCTTTGCTTACCTTATCAAAAGATCTGAAGCTATCGTCACTGAGTCAGAAATTTACTGAATTAACCATTTTGAATCAACTGACAGAAATGTCTAGAAATTAGGTTGTCTTCAGTGCATAATCTATGTTAATACATCAGAATGCATATTATAATGATGCATGCTAGCAAACTATAAATGGGGACATTTCTACATGTATCCAGTTTAGATAAGCACATGTTTGAGGGTAATCCAAGACAGAAAATCATGATTCAGTGTATTAACTGTAAAAGATTAAATAACTCCCAGGATCTCATAGCTAATGAATATCAAAATTCATGTACCTTCCAAAAGGAGGGATTTGTGTTGGAGGTTTTTACTTAATTAAAAAAAATTAATTTTAATTATAAGAATATTCAGATTATAGGAGGGAGGCTCAAGTGTGCTGCATTGTTCAAAGAATTTGATTTTTTTCATTTGAGAAACCATGGTCATCAACATGGCATAGAAAACCATGTGAGGGGTGCCTGGATGGCTCAGTCGTTAAGCATCTGCCTTTCGCTCAGGTCATGATCCCAGGATCAGAGTCCTGGGATCATGACCCACATTGGGCTCCCTGCTCAGCAGGAACCTTGCTTCTCCCTCTCCCCCTCCCCCTGCATGTGTTCCCTCTCTCGCTGTGTCTCTCTCTGTCAAATAAATAAATAAAATCTTAAAAAGAAAAAAAAAAAAAAACGTGAGCTAAATCTCTAGGTGTCTTTTAGTTAAAAAAACAAGAACCTAGAAATGTGAAAGTAAGCTGTAGATGATGAATGAAGATGGCTTTCATCAAATTAGTAGGATTTGTCAGTGGGACAATCTTAGTAGGCCAAGTAGAAACATGATTTAGTGGACACCAGAAGTGTCCACTAAATCCATGGAAGCTGTTGACCAAGACATTACAAAATTAACATTTATTGATCCCTTTTTTTCCTGTGATAATTATAAAGTATTTTATATACATTATCACATTTTAAATCCTAATAACATTCTTAGGAGGTGTGTATTGTTCTATTATTATCATTGTACATGAGGTGTCTAAAACTAAAAAAGATTAAATCTACCAGGATACAAAAAGATGTAAGCATTTACATTGCCCTATTCTGCTTTCTAAAAAGGATGATTCCTTTGCTTCCTCAAAATCCCGCACAAAATGTTTGACTCTTGGCTTTGTTCCATTGAGCTGTGCATTGAGGTGAAGTCCGAGTAGAATTGGGGAAGTCAAGGGAGGGGAGAATTGCTTTATATTAGATTGGAGAGACACAGATGAGTAGACAAAGAAGGAATTCAGAGGATTCAAGAGAAGAAAGAAGCAGCCATTTGAAAAAGAGTTCCATTGAGGGAAACCCAGGAGAGGTGTGAGAGCAGCCGTAGAGCTAGAACTTTTGTCAAAAGGGCAGTCATATTCCAACAGATTTTTTAGAATGTTTGCAGTGTAACATAGCTGATATTTCCCTGATATTATAAGAAAGGCCCATGCTTTTCTTCAATAGTTTGCAGTAAAATAAGATCTCTGTTTTCATATCAATTGACTTGATGAGATTTGGTTTAAAGAGAATCCAGCAAGGCAGGAAAGGCAAGTTTATCATCAATTTCATGTTGAAATTACTCAAATTCATACAACTAGTTAAGTAGTAGAACTGGAATTTCATCCCATGTCTATCAACTTCCAGTCTCTACCATTAACCAGCTTCCTATATCAATTTGTCTCCCAAGCTCCTCTGCTTCCTCTAGAGAATAAAGTCACTTTCTTTAAAGAGAAAGGGTTGTCAGTGAGCTAAGCAGCAAGAACAAACACCAACAGCCTCTGGTACAGCCCAACTCATTACTAGATTATTAAATTACCTACTACTTAAAACATCTTAAATACTCCGTATAGCATTGCAACATCCAGCCAACCATTTAAAATTACTGATTTTTAAATTACAGCTTCAATTGCTGAGGCAAGGCTTTTGCTATAGAAGAAAGGAGTAACTCTCCCACCCTGAAGGGAAAGAAATTCCAAATTTGGGTAGACAAAAATATAACAGATAACAAACATATTTCAGAAGAAAAATAGAAAGATGTCAAATGAATGGATGTGGAAAACAATACCAGAAGAGGCAAGAGGATTTTAAAATACCATTAGGGAGTCAAAACCCACGAGCAGAGTTTTAGGGATAACCGGGATTTTGTCTGGTTTCTACCCTTTCTATAAAGGGTACTTGTAAGGTATTAGAGGCCCAGCGACAAGTATATACAAAAAAGACACTGGTAAATGTTGCATCATTTAAAAAATAAAAATAAAAGTTGCAACATTTTTGAAGACTAATGATAAATACAATTTCTCTATTGATAAGGGTTCAAACACTAGATTTTTAGCTAAGGTTATTTTATTTAGCCATCTTGCTTCCTTATAAATGTTGCCAGCATTCAGAATAATTGTGACTATTTATCCAAAGAATTTTTGTTTAGCATGATATATGGAGCAATCCAGAATACTTAATTATGTTTGTTTGTATTTGTTTTCAATCAAATAAAATAATGTAGGAAGAAATAATCTTAGGTAAGGATTACTACTAATTTAACAATTCTATGAGATTTTTTGTGAGTTTTTAATCTTTCCAACATTTTGCCATGTTGCATTCAACCTTATGCTTTAGATTTTTTTCATCAGGGATTTATTTTATCTTCTTTATGTGAAACATTTTTCGCTAATTATGGTCTGCAAACTCTAGTCATTTTGAAGTTGTATCAGAATTCTCAGAGTACATTTTATCTTCATTGCTCTGCTTAGGCTTGCTACAGTATTATGTTCCTCAATCTAAGAGAACCTGACATGTTTCCTTCCAAAATCAATGTTCTTTAGAAGTAAGTCCTTCAAAATTCCTATTAGGAAGAGTGATACCTTCTAATGCTAGTCTATACATGGTCTCCCTAACAGCCAGGGGATACAAGATGATTCCTCACAGCCCCTTGGTTTTGTCCACAAAAATAGAAGTTTATGATCATACAGTATATTCATACTTAACCTGTCTTCTTAATCAATTTAGCTATATATATGTATACATATATATTTAGTTCTATATATTTCAAAACAAACTCTGCTTTTCCTAAAACTTGTCTAGCCTCTTTTTCCTAAAATATATAAAATAGTACTAAAAACATATATCATCCTCCCCCACACCCCAGTATTTACTGGCATTTAGGAAATTGCCTTTAAAAAGCAAGTATTCAATAAATTTATGTTGATTTATTGTTCTTTCCAGTTGTACAATGTTTGTGATAACCATTCCTTATACTTTGAGAGCAAAAGGGAAATTATGCCTCTATGGGTTCCTTAGGAACAATGAGTCTCCATCCAGATCATGATTTGCGCTTGAACCAGCCAGAGGGTAAGTAGCAGAAGGAAAGTTTTCTCATTTCCATGTCCAGAAAGATGCATTCCTTTCACCTTCCTAAAGTGAGAGGATGAAATCATAGTCAATACATCTTAGCACATGTACTATTAAGTACATTTTTCTTTGTCTATAGAAATCAATGGAACACACAAAACTAATGTTTGTTCTCCCTTTCTTAGAAAAAAAAAAAGTAGAGTGGAGACTTTAAAACAAAACAAAACAAAACAAAAAACTCTCATTTGGATCAATTTGTTTCTTGCTACCACCAGTATAATAAGTGCCATTTGTATAAGCCAAAATTATATGAGTCTGTGGGCTGGGGGAGATTGTGGATATTGGAGTTTAGGAGGAATAACATGCTTTCAGTCCTTAGAAAATCCATCACACTGTTCTCAGGGAAGAATCAAACTCTACAGCTGAGGAGCTGAGAGAAACTGAAGTCTCACCCACCCTCAAGGGAAGGGTGGGGGACTAAGCTCTACTTCCCGGAAAGGGGTACACCCTCATATCTTATATAGTATTCTTCCATAAGGAAGAATACTCTCTTCTCCCTCATTTATTTATTTATTCAATCTTTTATTTATATCATCATGGGCTCATGTATATTTATTTTTTACTTCAGGTTACAATCTAATACTGTGTTATTTATTTATTATTTATTCTGTCGCTCAAATTGTTACAGATTTGGCCTCCGGGAGCTCTTTCATTTTGGCTCCCTGTGTCCCTTTGACATGCCCCATCCTTTTGTACTTTGAACACTTCCTTACTACAGGAACTACAAGATGCTCCAGGGTCATTGTATGTTTTTCACTGTAATGGCCTTAGACTTGAATTTTTAATTTCTTAAAATAATTTGATAGAACTCTGTGCTCAATCCCTTCAGAAGCTATGGTCTCCTCTTATCCTGAGGTGACTGAGGGAAGTAATTTTTCTCTCACTGAATCTTAAAAGTCAGACCATGCATGCACTATTCCAAGCCTGACTCAAAGTTTGTATAAGCTCTAATATTACCATATCATAACCAATCTCCTCCTAGTTCAATATCTTCTGTCTTATGAGAGCCCTTTGTATCTGTCAGGGTCCCAGAAGGAAATATATATCATGCTCAATCTGGTAATTTGAAGGTTTTGGTAAGGATTATTTACAAAATGCGAGCAGGGTTCAACAAGGGATAGTGAAATACCCTAGCACTAGAAAAAGCAGGAAGTATTCTATCATTTCTAAGCCTTTAAGGGGCAGTGGTGGGAATGCTTACAAAACCTGGGGGAAAAAGCTATATGCAGAAAGACTCCTTAGAGAGAGGATGCAGCCAACCCAATGTAACCAAACCATCTTTCTGGCCCCTGGCTCCTTCCACCTTCAGATATCCTACTGAGAACTTCAACTGGCTGAACCCAAGAGGAAGATGGAAAGCAAGGAAGGTCATTGAGGCAGCTAATTTCCTAGGCCCAAAGTAGGTGGAAAAGGATGGACCGTGGGTATATAGGGTCATATGGAAGCTATGCAGTATATTCTTTCTCCAATAGCAAGCATAAAAAGGACACTTCTTTCCTGTTCTTATCTTCTCTAATACTCCATAATGTCATCCCTATTTTCAGAGGCAAACTGGGATCAAGTTCAACACTGTATTACTGAAGAAACCAGATTATTTACATTTTACGTGCCATAGGAACAGAATTCCAAATGAAAGAAAACAAAATATTAAAGAAAATGCAAAGTAATGATAACAAACAGCAAAATTAAGAAGAAGAAGTTTGAATCTAAATCTCTGGTCATTAATCATTATTTAACTTTGAGGAAATCAGGTCTGTTCTCCATTTTGGACATAGGGAAAATGTCATTTTTGTTTTCTTTTTGGCCTATTTGTACATCTAGCTGATCTCAATTATAATTTGATACCATGCCTCCTTACTATGCAAATTTGGTCTCTGATGCTTTAGGCCTCTGGTATATTCACATAAATATTTCATTGGGGCTATAATAATTTTTCTTAAAATTGTGCCTTCAATTCAATTCACCATAGCCTTTGAATGTATGGAGTTACATATTTTATGTGACTCCAATTTAATTACTAGTTGAATATGATGGATAATACTTTATTGTTTATCTTTTTGGAAAAAAAGAGTCTGAAAAAAAAAGCCCTTAACTTCTTAGATTGCTAAGAAAAATAGAGAGCTTACACACACACACACACACACACACACACACACACACTGGCTTTAATGTCTTTTCACAGATGGAAAAAAGGAGGAAAGTTCCACTTCACTTTTATTCTTTCTTGAATATCCTAAATGTTACAATAAGTGAAAATTTGAGCTTTGTCTGAAGGATCATCACTACCAGCCTTTGTACCATGTCTCTCTAAAACCTTTATTCTCACATTCTATTTTCTACCTTCTGGTTCTCAAAATGTCCAAAACATCACCAAATCCTCATTCTCTGCTGATGGCTTAACTTCATGCTTCATTAAGAAACCAAAATCCATTTTACTGGTTTCTCAAGGTGGACACAAAGTAAAAGTAATCATAGGGTGCCATCATGAACTAGAAACTTAGCTTTGCTTATCCGCATACCTGATTTTTAAAAGATTTTTATTTATTTATTTGAGAGAGTATGTATGAGAAGGGGGAGGGGCAGAGGGAGAGGGAGATGCAGGCTCCCCGCTGAGCGGGGAGCCCGACTTGGGACTCAATCCCAGGACCCTGGGATCATGACCTGAGCCAAAGGCAGATGCTTAACCAACTGAGTCACCCAGATGCCCCTGCACACCTGATTTTAAAAACAGAAGATAGAGGAGCATAATCATTTGTTTGGGAGAAAAGTCCAATAGAGAGGTAAAAAGAGCATAAGAGGAAGATCAAGACTTTCTCTTAAGAGAAGGGATTTGAGGGGTGCCTGGGTGGCTCAGTCGTTAAGCATCTGCCTTCGGCTCAGATCATCATCCCAGGGTCCTGGGATCGAGCCCCACATCGGGCTCCCTGCTCTGCGGGAAGCCTGCTTCTCCCTCTCCCACTTCCCCTTCTTATGTTCCCTCTCTCGCTGTGTCTCTCTCTGTCAAATAAATAAAACCTTAAAAAAAAAAAAAAAAGAGAGAGAAGGGATTTGAGTTTAGTAAGATTAGTTTTTGGAAGAATGAGAAACCTTTATTCATTGCAAATAGATGGTAAATAAAGAGTGTGATGATAAAGACAGAGACTGAGGTAGTTTGTTACATTAAGGGTTATATGTTAAAGATTTATCTTCTGATGCCCAATATGCTAACACAGTCAATGGTTACATATTTACTATTATCTAACTCAACTCTGTCGCGAGCCAAGCTACTCATGCTGTTTGACAAGGTCCAAGTTTGGGGGACGATCCTGAAAACAGGAGACATCACAGCTGGCTCCTGCTATTCTCTTTCATTTTGTTTATGGCAATCTTCATAATTGTGGGAATATTTCTGGGGTTTCATGATAAAGTGACTACTCATCTTAGTTACGCCTATCTAAGCAATCATAATGAAACTAATTCCACGAAGAATTAGTTTCTATAGAACAAAATAATAAGACGGTCACGCTCTGTCTAGCACCTTTCTCTTTGCATACTGTTTTTAGTTTTAGCGAAAGTCAATAACCGGAAATTAATAAAGGTCATGTTAATCATTACAAAGGAAAAATGAAAGAAGGCTATGTCTGTAATCCAAAAAATGATCTAAGATTATCTCGATAAATTGTAAAAAAAACATAATCACATGTTACAAAAGTATGGAAAAACAAAAATATCCTAACATATAAATAAAGTTCCTCCGAGGCTGTCAGAAGGAGATGCTTGCAAGCTGATCCTGTGTCTGTGTCTTCTCATTCGCAGACGCTGTCCTTTCCTACGAGAGACCCACCCCGGCTGGAGCTGGACTCCGGCACAACTCCAAACAGGTTTTGACAAAATCAGCTACTCCCAACTTCATTATTGTTCTTTATGTTCTTTGCATGCCTTTCCTAATACCACGGCCTCCTAATCACCCCTCAGTGTCCATGACTGGCTCATCTTACATTCTTTGGATGCTAACTTTTCAAATGTTCCAAAGCTCTGGTCTGAGCCTTATTTTTTAAATGCATTCTCCAGTCCCAGAAGGAAATATGTATCATGCTCAATCTGGTAATTTGAAAGTTTTGACAAACGATTATTTACAAAATGTAAGCAGGGTATAACAAGGGATAATGCAGTACTCTAGGCCTAGGAAAAGCAAGAATTTTTTTTTTTTTCTGATTTTATCAGATCCCATGACTAAGATTCAGTTCCATGATTTTAATTACTATTCTATTTTACTTCCCAATTCTGATTTCTCCTGACTAAAATGTAGGGAGGGAAGAAGAGAAGGATGGAGAAGTACATTTTCCCTGCCTAATCTATCTAAATTAAATATTCATGCCCTGATCTGGCTGCATTGTTTTCTCACAGAGCACTTTATTTCTCTCATAGCATTTATTAAGTTTGCATTTATTCATTTATTCATTTATTTATTTATTTATTTATTTATTTATTTATTTATTTATTTATTTATTTATTTATTTATAGTGTCCTCAACTAAAGCTCCTCAACAGGATTTAAGCAGAATGTTCAAAGCTGTAGTCAAGTATCCAAGAGAATGTCTGGCAGCGCAACCAACATTTCTAAAGTAAAGTAATGAGTATAACATAGTGCTAGGATGGGAGAGAATACATATGACATGATGAATGGATAGCAAAGGAACATGTATTCCAGCATAATTTGTAATTCTTAGGATGCCTCTTTTTGCATAGGTGTGCCATGCTTTCTACAGTTGTAAGTCATATTCTCTCAAGGCCTAAAATTATTACATACATAATCTCTTTCACTTAGCTTATATAAATGAAAGGAAGTCTAGAAGGCATGACCAGGTGAAAATTATACAATTACACTGACCTGCCTTTGTTGGCTAACATCAACCCTACTTCTGTTTTTTTTTTTTTCTTGTATCATTTTGCTCTTTTGTATTTCCTTCTCTGGTACTGTAGTTAAGTACCTCATTCTTGGACTTGCACAGGAACTCAACCTTCCTGGGTCCTCCCTGTGATCTGTCTTATACATTAAACCCTAAAATATATTCCCAAATAACAGTTTGTATTGTGTCACTCACCCTTTTAATAAACCTTCAATGGCTCACCAAGACACACATGAAAAAATAACATTTAAAACCCTTCATAATGAGACTTTGGCTTAGTTTTACTTCACCTCTCCTCCCACAAATATTTGACATGTTACACAGCTACTGAATACTTCCTTTTCCCCATTAAAGCCCTGCAATCCCTGGCGAACATACCACTGTTGAAATTTTATTCCTGGAACGAATCCATTTCCATCCACATCTATCTATCAGTGTCCTCCCACACTGTCAATCCCAATTATATGCCAAAGGCACGATCTCTCTGGTGGAGTACAGCTCCTTTAAACCTTAAGGCCAGCCCCCAATTTGCCCAACAACCACCATTTTCACTGAATGAGACACAGGCATGTCATCTTTGTATAAACTATTTGCTTGCTCTGAACTACGTCGTTCTGCTTTAAATTGATCCCTGATCTGCATAGTTTCTGAGTCTCAGCTTGTCCTTTGGAACTGGTACTTGGTACAGCTTTTCTGCATTTGAACTTTTGCTGCCTTCTGCAGCCACGTTTTAGAGTCTTTTTCTAACTATGCCAATTGCAATTGTCCTAGGTATATATATATTAAACAGCCTATCCAACTCTGTGACTTTTTATCCCAAGGTAAGCCCTCACAGCTGGAATCTTCGTCCATGAACCATTTCTAGACTCTGCAGTCTTAGTCATCTTTGCATAGCCAATACATATCAGTCTCCAACGTAATAGTCATTGTATGAATAGATACATGAATAAATGAGTCTCTCAGTTTAATTTAATCTTCTTGTTTATTTCCTCATTTTATTTTGATTTGCCCTTTCTGATAACACATACCTCTATCTGATCTTTTTTTATATAAATCTGTGCTGGTGACCATCCTTCATGCTAGACCATGAGGCAGCAAGAAAGGAGACAAGGACCATTGAATTGTTTTCTTCTTATCCTGGCACAGTGCAGTGCATGTCAAAGGCATAAAAGAACAATCTGTATTGAATTCAATATTGAAATTTGCATATAATACCACATAGGAAACTAAATTTGCAAGGTATGAATAGGTTTGCCCTGCTGATAGAACAGTCCATCCAATAATTATTTCAATTGTGAGTTAAAAAAGAAGCCATTGACATTATGTATTTAGTAGATGATTTTGATTTTGATCAAAATAATTTGCTATCTTTACTAGTCTGGGCCAAAACAACATAGTCTCTTATCCGGGCTGTTACCTCTTTCATTCTTCCTCTGCTACCCTCTCTTCTCCAAAGAAAAGTACAGCCAGAGATGGACCTTCAACACCTAAATGGCCCCAGGTTATTTCTCTGCTCGAATCTCTCCACTGACCTCCCAGCACTCTCAGAAACAACCAAAGTTGCTTTTTGATGCCACCTCCAAATAAGCTCTACCCTACTTGCTGCTCTCTAACCACACTAGCTCCCTTCTTGTTCTCTGAGTCTGCTAATTTGCTAACCCTGATTTTCCTTCCGAGACTCTCTGTGCTTGGCTTTCTCTCTTTCCAGACTATTCTTTCCCCAGAATCCTTTTGGTTTATACCCACCCTTGATTCAAGAGGACATTTTACCTCATGAGAGGGGCCTTTGCTGACCATTCCATCTAAAGTAGTGCTCAATAAACTATTTTATTTTTTTCTTTATGGCAATTATCACCACCTGGCCAAATATATATTTGCTTATTTTATTTTTTTAAGTAATCTCTACACCTATCATGGGGCTCAAACTCACAACTCTGAGATCAAGAGTCACATGCACTACCAGCTGAGCCAGCCAGTTGACCCCATTTATTTCTTAATTAACTGCCTACCTCTATTTTAATTTAAGCTTCAAAAGCAGAGATTTCATTTTGCTTGCTGCTATTTCTTTAGTGGGTAGAATACTCCCTGTACTGCTGGAGGCTAATTGTTGGACTCCTACTATGGAAATAACAGGTACTCAAATATTCATTAAATATAAAAATAAATGAAAAATTAACATAAGTTTGGACATAGCAATCAATGATCATGCCATCACAAGAGCATGTGTAGATGAACTTCTGTAACATAGTCATGCCTACTTATCATTTTCTATACTTTTCTAAATCATTGAATTCTGTGTATGTTCATGTAAAGTTAATTTTGAACGACGCTATCCAACATGGAAGCAAAAGTTAATCTACAACCATGCTATCTCAATATAATTGAGAACTTAAAATGTGACTAGTACAAATGACAAGGTACTGTAAGTATAAAACATGCAACAGATTTTAAATAGTATGAAAAAAATACAAAATATCTTATTAAAGACTTTTTACATTGATTGCACATGGAAATACTAGTATTTTGAATATAATGGGTCAGATAATATATATTATAAAATTAATTTTACTTAGGGCGCCTGGGTGGCTCAGTTGGTTAAGCGACTGCCTTCGGCTCAGGTCATGATCCTGGAGTCCCGGGATCGAGTCCCGCATCGGGCTCCCTGCTCAGCAGGGAGCCTGCTTCTCCCTCTGACCCTCCCCCCTCTCATGTGCTCTCTGTCTCTCTCATTCTCTCTGTCTCAAATAAATAAATAAAATTAAAAAAAAATTAATTTTACTTATTTTTACCTTTCTTAAAGTAGCTACTAGAAAATTTAAAATGGTATATATGGCTCTCTTCATTATATGTCCATCAAATAGCCCTGATACTAAACATTGTATAGAGTCAAACTCCCAGAGTCAAAATCCCTTGTTAGGTACCAGAGCACAGTTGCATTAAAGATGCTAAATATATTTTTTAAATTAAACTACTAGCTTAAACCCAATCTTAATAACACAAAATTTTTGTTTCTACTAATGATCTAGCATGTTTATTTTATCAAACAATGAAAACTATCTAAACTTTTCATGCTTCCATTTTTTTTCATGTTTCCATATGTCTCATCTTTGCTGCTACACAACTCAAAATAAAATTTAATTCTCAGTTCTGAATTTCTGATATCATTTTCCTCTTCTTTTTGTGATTTCTAAGTATCTTCTCATATTTTTGAAATATTTTATGAATATAAGGACACCATCTGCATCTAATTCTTTTAGGAAAAATAGAAATTATAATTATTAATTTCAATAATTATAATGTTACTACATATGCCACATATTGAGCATTGATTATGCTATATAAATTTAATGAAGGTCTCTCCCTTAATTACTGCAATGAACCTTCTGACATACCCATGGAAGAAGAAACTGAAGTCTTAAGAAGTTGATTATGTTTCAACATACTGTGGTAAGACATAGGTTGGATAGAGAGGTGGTAAATCACCATTCCTCACAGAGATAGTCCTGTAATTACAGTGCAACATTAAGCTACATAGCCAGGATTCAGCTGGATCCCAAATCTCAACACCAGCATAAAAAGTTAGGTGGTGTACTTTGAATGGGTTCTACTGTTGCCTCATTTGCTAATAACCAAGACGGGTTTACATTAATTTTCTGTAAGGAGCCTCAGCACCAGCGATTTTTTGCCTAAGCAGAAGCAGTTTAAAATAGTTCCTTATTTTACTGCAGGCATCACCTCAATTCCCTCCTACACCTAAAAATTGCAGAGAAAAGCACAGAGTTCCTGTGGCATCTTGACATTCTCAGGCAAAGGCATGGATGAGGTCCTAAGTATTGGTATTATGAGGTATTTGCACAATCAGAGATACACTTCAAATCTCCTTTTTAACGTGAAGCTAAGTCCTGATAATAGAGTGGGTTTACCAGGCTGCATTACCAGTAAGTGTGGGTCTGCCAAGTTAAGTGAGTTTCCCAAGGGAAATGAACAATACTTTACATTTATATTACACCTCTCATGTAGAAAGATCTCCAAACTCCATACTGATTTTTATCTACAGGGATCACTCACTCACAGCTGAAATGCAGGCACCTGTAGCATCTGCTATGACAGCCATTCCACAGCACAACAGCAGTTAGGAAAGGAGGTGGAAAAATAACTTCTCAAGAGAATGGCAGGAAGAATTTTATATGGGCAGAAGGTAATTACACCATTGGAATTTAGCCAAGATGCCTGCCTTCATACTCCTCTTCTTAGTGATTCCTGAGTCTGGCTAGATTAGGTCAAATACCTTTCATGCAGGGGTGATGACTTCTTCTGAGCTCCATATGTGGCCTCTATTTGCTTAACCAATGTAAATGTTAATAGAATAATATGCAAATAAAATGCATCCTGTGATCTTGTCCTTATTATGCTGGCCAAGGTCTGAACATTGCATTATGAGCAAATGCTATTCCTGTCCTTTGTTCCTGAATTGACCACTTGTTTGAAATTATCACTTTAGTGTTAATAAAGGACCTGTCATAGCAACCCTGGGTTTCCTTAGTGGCCATCCTGAGAGGTCCATGTCGGGGGTAAACCTGCTTTGTAAATAATCATCACTCCATTCAAAGGGCACAGATGCAAGCCAGTTGTGAGTCATTTTAAATAACCTGTTTGCACAGTTAACTTCCCTCCTGCTGTGGAAAAGTTATACATTTTCCAGTGTAATTTTGAATATTTTTTATTCCCTCACTTTCTTTTTCATGGAAAAAATTGTTTTTGATGAAGCTCAAAAGAAAAGAAAGAGAGCTCAATTATTGATCCGCATTGTTGATTGTAGAATAGGGAAGTATATTTCATAGGTTGTATTTGAGGTGTTTTTAATTGATTGATTCATTATTTTCTCAAGCACAAAGGAGAACTCTGGGAAAGCTCAGCCCTGTCTTTTAGAAGCTGGGGAAAGTCATGAGAAGCTGTGTTGAACTGTTCTACCATGGACTAGTTGAAAAGCACAGTGGAAAATGTTTCCTTTCAAAACACTTGTTTTAAGCTTTCCCTAAAAATGTTTTTAAACACATGCCAAGGCCCCCTTCAATGAATGAGTTTATTACAAAAAGCAATGTGTAACTCCAAAGCAGAGGTTTGAACACTGAATCTTAATATTTATAGAGGGCAAAACTGTGTATACACATTACACATACACACATACACACACACACACACACACACATCCCTTGAGAATGATATCCAAACTCAAAACACACTATATACAAATTGCGGAAGAAGTTCCTCTCTCATATTTCTGAACTGATTTCAATTGCTAGATTTTGTCTTTTTCTCCATTTCACTATCATCAGAGGGATAGGAAAGATCAAAATCTTTGATTTTACTTGCAAGCTTGTATTATTCCAGATCATAAACAATGTAAATGTACACAAGTATGTGTGTTTATATGTGGACATACATGTGTGATATTAAAATATTTATTTATATTTATTTTTATAATCTTGGTTTTGCTCACAGACCCTCAATTTTCTTTTCCATCCATGCTCTCTTTTTCATCTCATCAGGGCCATCCAGATCATTTTGCATGTGTGCATACACACATACACACTCACACACACACATAAAACAGGGTGACTCAAAAAAGTTTTAAGGTAGTTTCAAGCTTAATAAATTCAGAAGTATAAATGCTATAAAAATGTATACATTTTGAAAACTTGAAATTCTTTATACTGTTTTATTTTGTGAATTGGTAATAATCAATTATTAATTTTAAATTTTTGCTTCAATCAGTTTGTCATTTTCATTTTTTTTAAGGTTTATTTATTTATTTGTCAGAGAGAGAGAGAGAGCACAAGCAGGGGGAGCAGCAGAGAGAGAGGGAGAAGCAGACTCCCTGCTGAGCAGGGAGCCAGATGTGGGGCTCAATCCCAGGACCCTGAGATCGTGACCCCAGCCGAAGGCAGACACCCAACCGAGCCACCCAGGTGCCCCCAGTTTGTCATTTTCAATCAGAGGGACTGAAATAAAAGCCAAATACATGTTTATATGCATATATGCATATATGTTAATAATTATCCATTTTTTCCCCTTAATACTCACCCCCTACTTAGATTCTTCCCTGCTCAATCCCCATCGTACTGATATTGTATAGAATTTTAACTTGGGATTATCATGTATATATATGTCCATTTTTTTCTTTTCTGTGGATGTTTTTCTTTTTCCAAAGAGAACTCTTGGTTTGTTTTTGCTGTAGATAACCAATTTTACAAGTTATTTTATCATTAACTCATAGCTCCTAAGCATCATTTTTTCCCTTTTTTTAAAGTATCATTTTCAAAAGTCGTTTTATGGTAGGTTTTTGTGAGGCTAACCTTCTACCATATTGTAGTCTGAGAATATTATTTGGTTTTTGTTTTGTTGTCTTATTTAAATGTCAATGACTGGAGATAAAATGTTACATTCAGTTATTTTTCTTCAATATGTTAAAAAGTCTATTTACTTTGTTTTCTTGTACCCAGTATTGTTCTTGGTACATTTGATGTCAAATACTTGTTATTCTGTAAGTCATTTCTTCTTTCTCTCTGGAAACTTTGAAAACTTTTTCTTGTATTTTTGTTTCTTATGATGCTCCATGGGCCCTTCAAGCTGATGTGCTTCATCTTTTGTGATAAATTTATCTCTGTTATTCTTTAAAGAATTCATTCCTTACATGTCAGTTTTTTCTCCTTCTTGGGACTCCTATTAGCATTTTATGATGTTGGATGGCACTTTTTTTCCTATCTTTCATATCTCTTTTCTTTTTATATTTTTCTATTCCTTTATTTTTACCTCCTTTCTTCTTAGAGAGTTACTTGGATTGATCTTAAAAGTCCCTAACTCATTATGTTATTTGCCCCAAACTTTAATTTTTTTAAAACTAAACTTTCATGTTTTCATACTTGATTTTTATACTTGATCCTTTTTTAATTATGTCTTATTCCCTCATATTGCACAAACTTCCTTTGACCTTTTGCATGTTTATTATGCTTATTTGAAATCTATATGTGACTGCCTGTTGGTGCCTGATGATATTACTTTTCTAATCTGTTAGGATTTCTGAAGTGAATGTTTCCTCAGATATTAGTCATCTTGGTTTCAGAGTTTTAGTCTCATAAGTGATTCTTAGACTTCCTACCAGTCCTTTGGCCTTTGGCTTTTAGTTCCTTCTTCATCTTGTTTCCAAAGTATCTTGTACAGATAGTTTTTGAGTCTTTTAGGCAATCTCCAATATAAATCACGGTTGCCTCTAACTTTTCCCTCTTCCTCCTTACCCTAGAATGTTCTTGATTTAGCTATTTATCACTCAACCATATGCTTCCCAACTTCCAAGATTCTGGTGCCATTGTCTCCTTGCCTGTTTTCTATAATATATATTTATTTCTTTTTTTTTTTAAATCCTCATTTTAGTGCGGTCATGGAAGGGAGCATAGATGTACTCTCTATTTAGTCTCTATCTTTATTCAGAAATCTTGGTGTTTAACCAGCACATAATTTTTCACTTTCTTATCAATGAAATTTCTTCATCTTCCAATTAGGAAGATAATTACATTACCCCCTGAAATTCTTTAATATTTGTATTTGAAACTTATTACAATATCTTCTCTTATTGATCTTTATTTTTCTTATAGATTTTGTATCCGCTAGTCAAGTGTACTTTTATAAGTATACTTTCAAACAAAATTTAATTAATGCATATTATTTTAGAAATAGCAATTTGCTTCTCAGCCCTAAAGAGACAATGAGCAACTTACATCATTTATACTTTTATTTTTAGTGCCTGTCATATATGTTCAAAAAAAAAAAAAGAGAATAAAAAATTATCTTATGCTCTCCACTCTTCAGTTCTTACTCTTATGAACATCACTGTGTTGGAAAATACTGTCTGACCCCATTGTTAGGGAGATTGCGCACATTCAGGTCTTTGCTCATCATGAGAAAATTCACAAATCTATCCCTGGAATGCTGGGAGGCAGTCTTACTCTTGTGTGTACAGATATGACTATGATTATATCATAGGGATAATGGTGATATCTATCAAAACAAAGATTTATGTTTTCCTATATAGAAAAACAATCTACTTAAAGACAAGGTTACTCTATATTAAGTGCAATTGCTAATTCCTATCCAAGTTAATTATATTTGTGCACACTGACTTGGAGGAAAGAAATCCTCTCTATTGTGAGTGCCCTTCAGGCTGCTGTCACCAAAAGGTTAACCCAGTGTCCTCTTTTGCCATATATGTTGTGCTTTTGCAAATTTAGATCATTTTCCCTGCCATACATGTAAGGATAAGGAATAGTGACAGCTCCAGCGAGGAAAGATATGGAAATGAAGAGTGATGGAGAAGAATAAAATAGAGAATTTTTATAAAGTACTCTTTACTTTATAAAGTGAATTTAATGTCCTGCTACTGATCCCTGACTGTTACAACAAATGCTTTCCAAATGGTTCCTATGAGGCAGCAATCACAAAAAGAAATGCGTATAGATTATTTCTCAAATTATTAATATTACTACTCCCATTTTTATAGATGAGAGAACAGAATTCTAGAAGGCTAGTTGATGGCAGAGCCAAACTGGAACCTGGCCAGAGTCAGGATCACTCATGTCATGATATTCAAAACAGAAAGTGCCCCAAGATATTTGTTATCAATCACAGGTAAGATAACTCACTTTTGAGGGTAATTTATTTAAAAAATTAAAAGTGGGGGCACCTGGGTGGCTCAGTCGGTTAAGCGTCTGTCTTCGGCTCAGGAGTCCCAGGCTTTGGAGTCCCAGGATCGAGTCCCGCATTGGGCTCCCTGCCCGCGGAGAGTCTGCTTCTCCCTCTGCCCCTCCCCCCCTCGTGCTCTCTCTCTTTCTCTCTCTCTCTCAAATAAATAAATACATAAAACACTTTAAAAACATTAAAAGTGGTTTACTTCGAACATTTCAGAGACCGTTGCTCTAATGTCACGGATTCCTATCTTCTTTTGAGAGGAAGGCAAACGAGTGGAATTATAGCTATAGAAATGTGCATCCCCAGCAGTATATCTTAGCTATGCCACCATCTTTAGGACCATAAAATTTATGTGAATTCTATCTTATCCCAGTGAAAAGGGGTGAGAATTACTGTTGCATACAAATGCTTACATATTGACTCAAGCACAATTGATGTGGTCTCTTCAACACATTTTACAATTTATATGGTGAAAAATAGAATTGGTTGTGTGTGAGCTTCTGTGTGTGTGTGTGTATGTGTGTGTGTACGTACTGAATGGAGATAAATATTTATGTATCCCTAGGAAGTATAAACTGAGTCACAACTTGTGACTAGAAGTACAACATCATTTTGATAACACATCATAGACACTTGAAATTCTCTGAAAGATTTAGAAATGGTAACCTAATGAAATTTAACGGCAAAAAGCCCCTGAGACAGGTGTTTGAAGGAATATTCAGATTTTTAAAACGGCAAAGTCTAAGACTAAAAAGATGCCATTTATTAGTGATCACCTAAAAAAAGTAAAAATAACCCGATTAAGGGTTAAGGTAAGGGCTATCTTAAATTGCTGAAGCAAACTCCAAAATCTCAAGGACATGGCACTTAAAAATGTTCTGCTAACATTTATGTTCCAGAACAATACAAGTATTCTTGGTGGGGAGCTCTCCAAATCCATGATTCAGGGGGATGCAGACTTTTTCTATCTAATGGGACTTCCATATTTAATACAACTTTGATACTTTCTCCACTGAAACCAGACAGAGGGAAAAGGAGCATGCATGTGTTTGTGATCTAGACCTCAAAGTGGCATCTATTACTTCTCTCAATGCATTGACTACGGTTCATAAATAAGCACAAGAGAGGCTGGGGCATATGGTATATACTTCTATGTCCAGGAATCAGCTCCACTCACATTTTCTGGCATACAATCCCAAATACTATGTGGAAAAGAAGTCAATGCCACTCTCCAGAAACATACTAAAAGAGTAAACACAGGAATACACTCGTTTTATTCTTCACTATCCATTTTGAGACAGCAAAATCATGATTAACACAAGGCATCAAAAATATCAAGTGTAGCCTTTCACATATTTGTTTGTTTACATGGTTTTCTCTGTTCTAAAAGTTTGGTGGGGCTATCAAAAACAGTTTATAAACTATAAATTTATTTAATTCTACAAAATTTACAATGCTTACCAATTCTCAGAAAATGAACACTTGAGCGATAATTTGAACGTTAAAAAAAAAGAAATAATACTCCCCAAGGCCACACCCAAAATAAATTTCTTTCCAGGGGTGGAACCCTAGGATGTACATTTGAAAAATCACCTCATGGGAACACCGTAGTTTTAATAATGTCAATCATTTAGAAACTTCTAAGATCTCCACTTAATTTTTACAGGAAGGGTTAACACAAGTGGATATTTATATCGTGATCACTACAGTTTGGCAAAAAAAAATTTCTAAAATAATAAGTTCCAAATATCATCCACATTGAAAATCTACCACATCTCTTATGCTGTTACTCTAGGAGATATATAAAATGAGATGATATATTTTGTCCTTGATGCTTAGAATTTCTTTGGAAAGACACTTCGGAAGTGATTGGAGGAAAAAAAAAAAAACTGTGCCAGAGACTGTGTACTCACTAAATATAAATCCAGGTTTTTTTTGTATACTTCCCTATCTCCCTGCAGTCAAGTTGGAATTTTGTGATTGGTGCTTCTAGAACTGGAAGCAGAAGTAATTAAAGGCAGTTAGGAGCCCCTGGGGCTCATCCATCTCCCTCTTTTCCTACCACAGAAGCCTTCAGGCCAAATGTTCTATAGGGCATTGCCAAAAGGAGTGGAGGAGTGGCATTCAGCCAGACACTGACCTGAGCAGGTAACGTATGTGTGTGTGTGTGTCTTTGTGTGCATATACACATGTGCGTTATACCGCTAAGCTCTTGGGGTTTGTCTTTTTGGATGGTAGTATTAATTATGTTACTTGTTTTTAAAATACAGATTAATTCATTAATGGATGAATTAATGAATAACTTAGTTGAGGTACAATTCTGTGTGCCAGGGATTTTTCGGTAATTTGGCATACCAAAAGAAAAAAATGTAGTTCCCACTTTCAAGGACAAATGGACGACACAAGCAAAACAAATGGCAGCAAAATGTTGAAGGTGTTTTATAGAAAAACATTCATCATACAGTAGGGTTCTAAGTAGGGAGCATTCATTTCCTCCTGAGGCTTGTGGGTAGTACTTTGGTATGAAAATAAATGATTTCCCATCAACATATTGATGGCCTTCATGGTTTGGTTCATTCTAAATTTCGAATGTGTTAGTAACTTCAGCCTAGCTGATGCTCTTCTCATTGCCATGCCTTTATTTGTGGACATCTGGCTGGACAAAGGCAGCAGAATCAGTTTCTAACGGAACTATTTTATACATGGAATACCCTTAGAATTTGAGCACAGGCAGCTTAACCACAGTGATGACATTCTTACCTAACATGGAATCTCCTGTGAATGGAGTTGCTCTTTCTAACATTAAAAATATGTATTCAAAAAGGATAAAAGGAGAACATTTTGCAAAAATGAAAGAAAAAGACTCCTAATTTAAGTGTGCCAGGGGGTGGATCCAATTTTCATTTTGAATAGAATATTGCTGCAGTAATTATCTTACTATTTAAGTACAAGAATAATTAGTGTAGCAACCTGTTAGTTATAGTACTCACAGTTCAAAGGTGAAAATATTATAATCTTAAGTAAATTATAGATGTTTAATTATAAAGATTATATGCAGAGATGAACGAATAATTAAGTAACATTTTTATGACACATAAATGTATACATATATGTAATAAGTAAATACATATTTATTTCCTTTTTTTTAAAGGGAAAGGTTAAATTGTGGCAAAAAAATCATTTTCATATCTGAGGGAAATATCAAGTACAGACACTCTGAAATAACTATGATATCCCCAAGTCATCTTAACATTACCTAATTTCACAGAAAACACTTTTTCAATTATGCTATAACTTAACATCTAATATTATAAAGTTGAGTTAAATTTGCTCGAGAATTTATCCATCCCTTATAAATATATAATTTCTATTGGTAACTATGCATAGGAAAATGACTAGATTTTTCCTAGGAATTCTGGCACTATGTAAATACTTCATATTTTAACAAAAAATGTTATTTACCTACATATCAGAGTGATGTTTCAATTTATCAAGGACATATACATATATGATTGACCAGCTTTCCCCCCACCCCACTGAGTCTTGATGGGTATTGGATATACTTACAGTAATGGAGAAGGATGTTTCCCTTTTCTTTGTGAGAATAAAATAGAGGGTGATAACCGAAGCATCCAAATAAATTGTATTGGATTTTAGTTACATCATTTTCACAAACCCAATTGAATCAGTAGGTTAAGCAACGGCTCAGGTCATGAGCTCAGGGTCCTGTGATGGAACTCCGCATTGGACTTCCTGCTCAGCGGGGAGTCTGCTTCTCCCTCTCCCTCAGCCCCTCCTCCACCTCGTGCTCACTCTCTCTCTCCCCAGTGAATAAAATCTTTAAGTAAATAAATCACACAAAGAAATACCAAATATGACTTACAATTTAACAGAATTCCTTCCCCCTCTCCTGCCTTGCTCTTACACTCTTTCACTCTCTCCCTCCATCCCTCTTTCTCTTTCTCTCTCTTTCTGTGTGGAGCTACATAGAAATTTTTTTCCTCTATTGCTCTATCCACACTCTCTCTGAGATACTTTCTATAAAAATGACAATGACACAACCATCAAAATGTATGAAAAAGGCTTATTAACGGAACACAATGTTTGATATTTTAGATTATTAGTTTTAGAAATCAGATTTTTGTTTTTGCCACAAAAATTGCATATCCAGTATCCAAATGAGGAACCCTTTCTTCAACAAGGTTTTATGAGTCACCTACACTGTGGCAGACACAATGACATGCACTGGAGATATACAGTGAGCAATAGTGAATGCCCTAAAGAGATCATAACATAATTGGAAGCCAACACTTATTAGCTTACAGAATTCGATTACATTATTCAATGTTTTCAAAAAGCCAAAGATAATTTCCCATAAAATTTAATCTTTCTGACTGCATGACTTCAACTCTTCTACTTTAACTCTTCCTCCTACTCTGCTCCATCCCTAATGTCCTCTTTGCTGTCTCTACCTAAGACTCTGTATAGCTGTTCTCTCTGACTAGAATGGCTTTTCTTTTAAATGTTCTTTGATCTATTCTCTCAGCTCCCCCAAATTTCACTCAAATCTCAAGTTCCTCAAAAAGGACTACCCTGATTGTCTAATATTTATTCACCTCAGACTTTTTGACCTCTTCTACTCATTTTTCCCCATAGTAATTAACATCTGTGAATATGCTATTTATTTACTTATGTACCTACTTTTGCCACCCTACAAGAGCAGGAATTTATTTTCATTGTTCAGAGGTGTTTTCCAAGAGCCTACAAGAGTGCCTGGCACATAATTATTGAATGAACTAAAAACTATCTAGGAACAGAATTATTGTTTTTCTTTGAAGGTGTGTTTTTAGTAAAATGGCAGACTAAGTCAACCTAAAAATTCTTCAATGGCAAACTATTGAAGATTCTCAGTAAGATTTTTTTTTAAAGATTTTCGGGCGCCTGGGTGGCTCAGTTGGTTAAGCGACTGCCTTCGGCTCAGGTCATGATCCTGGAGTCCCGGGATCAAGTCCCGCATCGGGCTCCCTGTTGGCAAGGAGTCTGCTTCTCCCTCTGACCCTCCTCCCTCTCATGCTCTCTGTCTCTCATTCTGTCTCTCTCTCAAATAAATAAATAAAATCTTTAAAAAAAAAAAAAGATTTTATTTATTTATTTATTTATTTGAGAGAGGAGGGCGATGGGGGGTGAGGGAGAGGGAGTGAGAATTTCAAGTGGACTCCATGCTGAGCATGGGCCTGACACAGGGCTCCATCTCATGACCCTGAGATCATGACCTGAGCTAAAACCAAGAGTCGGATGCTTAGCCAACTAAGCTACCCAGGTGCCCCCTGGATAAGATATTTTTAAAAATATATGCAAAACAGAGTTCATGAGAAAGAACAAGAGTCTTTCAACTTCAGTTTCCCTCTCTTGAGCTAAAGCTATCCACAAGGAACACATCAAAGGCAATGAATCAACATGACTGTTCTTACAGCTTAATATCATCTATTCATTCATTCAATAGTGTTTTAATATGTTGATAAGCAGTAGAAACTATTACTGATAGTGAGATGGATCCCATTTTTTTCTTCCTCTTCTTTAAAGCACTTGATTTGGCATTTTACCATTATAATTAAACATAGCATGCAGATCATAAAATTCAACTCATTAATTAACTTTTTTATTCAATAGCCATTTACTGGGGCTTCTATATGCCAAGTACTATACCAAGAGTTAGCTATACAAAAATTTAAAGAAGAAAATACAGTCTGCAATTCTATGGAATCTGCCTCAAGACAGAGAGCCAGATTTTAAATAAATCACTATACAATTAAATTAAAAATTAAAAATTGTCATAGTGACTATGTCAATTTACCACTGACTAAGCCAGGCATTTACTATGCTCCAGACACCATGCTAGGTGATAGAAACACTAAATTATTTAATTTTCATATCCTATTAGATAAATAGATATGTTCTCCATTATTTATATGATTTGACTCGGGGTTAGGCTAGGTAACTTGCTGGGAAAAATGTAAACATCAGAGCAGGGATCAAGCTCACATTTGCTTGAGTCCAAGAGCCCATCTTCATCACAGTGCTATACTATAAAGTATGAGGATTTTTCAGTGTTCAGAGACACTTTAAAGGAATGGCATCGTATTCAGAGAGTTGCAATTGAAACTCAAAACTGTCTGAATACTGTTAAAAATTTCAGATGTTCATTCACTATTAATTTGGTGGGTGAGCACATGTGTTTGTAACAACATGATAGCCAGGCCTACTGCAGCCAGGGTCCACCAGTCAGAATTCCCAGAGACTTTCTACTTTATTCAGACCACATGCACAGTTAGCCTACCCCAAGAGAGCAGCACAATTCTAATGAAGTCTCTGTTTCCTATATTTTTATGAGCTGTAGTACATTAACCATAAATAATAAAAAGAATTTTACTCCAAATTTTCTACTTCTTAGTTACACCCAGTGATAACAGCAACTAGAGTGTCATCTTCGAAATTGTATGTTGGGAACGATATTATATAAACCAATCAGAAATAATGAGGTTCAAACTTTACTAAAGATTAATGTTCTACATGCAGGTATAATTAGTAACTAGGATTGATCAGCATATTTATATTTGAGTTTGTTTTCTATATTACACACAAGAAAATATATTTTGAAAGTAACTGAGAACTTAAAAACCATTAGATAAATTTAAAATTAATTTGTTGCAATGACGATGAACTGTATTTTGACAGTTCAAACATATAAATGTCTTTTAGCTTAATATCGATTACTCTGAAGCCTATGAAATTTACATTATGGAGTAGATAGAATGGGAACCAGTGTGATATTTGTCAAATGTTATTGACTGCATCTGTTCCTTAAAAGTCATGTTGAAGCCCTAAACTCCAGTCCCATAGAGCATGACTGCATTTGAAGATAGGGTCTTTGAAGAGGTAAGTGAGGTTAAGTGAAATCTTAAGTGTGGGGCCCTAATCTGACTGTTTCTGTTTCAGAAGAGTACGAGACACAAAGGATGTTTGCACATAGTGGGAAGGAAGGTCAGGGGAGGTCATGGTGAAAAGTCAGCGGTCTGTAAGCCAAGGAGTGAGGCCTCGGGAGTAAACAAACTGCTGACACCTTGATTGTGGACATCTAGTCTCCAAAACTGTGAGAAAATAAACTCTTGTTTACCAAGTTTGTGGTATTTTGTTATGGCAGCACTAGAGAACTACCATAGCAAATCATTTAAACGCTTCACACATCAGCTTTTTCATACATAAATTACAAATAATAATTCCAGCTTTCAGAGTTTTTGTTAGGAGGAAAAATATTATATGTACATTTCCTGTCATGTGTTAAGCACCCGGTTAATGAAAATAAGCAATACCATTGATGTGTGCATCTGAATATGTGCACATAAGTACTTCCAATGCCATATTCTGTACAAATTACAAAACAATGTCAATTTGAGTTAGAAATCATTTAACTCCTTTCTTGTACTCTATTTCCTATGAATCGAATCATAATATACCAATTTATTAACATAATAGAGAATGGCCTCAAACTAGTCACAGAAGCTCTCTGTGAATTCTACCATTTCATTGACTTGTCACAGCAAACAACAAGTTTGCCACGTCAAGCCATAGTTCTGGATATGTATGTGTGGTGGCAAGAAGGAACTAATTAAGTATGAAATTACCTTATATATCTAAAGCTGTGTCTGCGCACCTTTAGGCATTTTGGGAATCCACTTAATGAGAGATATGAGTTTTGCTCCACAGGACAATCACAAAGCTCATTAATGCTCATTAAAACATAAGTAGTATTCAGTGGATTCAGCAAAATCTCACTGTATTTTAATGAGCATCTGAATTATCCAATGGAGCAAAACCATGTCATGGAAAATCCTTGTTAATGCAAAAGAAAGTGTAGGCCAATAATGACAGTAAATATTGTTAAGTGTAGCTATATTATAGACACATCTGTGACAAATAGAAAAAAAAAAATCCCCAGAAGTTCATTTCTTAACATTTGCAAATAAATCTGTTGAGGGTGATTTAATAAGAATCTGAAGTACTAGGGAGAAGTATTGTAGAATCACAAGATTATTCATCAACAAGGAAGTTTTGAATTGCTTTTTTCATTCTGGATTTAAGGAAGTTGAAAGTCTTCTACTTTGTACCTCATTTAAAAAGTGATATAGGTAGATGATGAATAAATATATACTGACAAAGTAAATAAATGACAGTAATATTTAAGTCCATAAGTGCTATCATTTATATCCCCTTTTATTTATTTTCCACAAATATTTGAATGCCTACTGTGTAACAGATATTGTATTAGTACTAAAACAAGAGCAACCAAAATGGACAGAATCCTAATCTCATGAAGCTCACATTCCTGAGATAGGAAGAAAGGTAATAAACAAACACGTAAGTATTGAATCAATTAATAAAGAGTTAGAGAAAAAAAAAAAAAAAAGACTGACCACACCAAATGTTGGTGAGAACATAGAACAACAGGACTTCTCATTCATTGATAGTGGGGATTCAGAATTATACAGTCACTTGGAAGATAGTTCGGCAGTTTCTTATGAAACTAAACTTATTACACATTCCACCAGCTGTACTCCTTGGTATTTACTCAAAGAGTAAAACTTATATCCACACGTAAACTTGCACACAGATATTTATAGCAGCTTTATTCATAATTACTAAAACTTGGAAGCAAAAAAGATGTTGTTGAGTAGATGAATAGATAAACTATGGTATCCAGACAATGGAAATAGTATTCAATACTTAAGAGAGAGAGAGAGTCATCAAGCCACGAAAAGACATGGAGGAAACTTAAAAGTATATATGTATATACTACAAAGTGAAAGAAGCAAATCTGAAAATCTGTATGATTCCAATTACATGACATTCTTAGAAAAGGCAAAATTATAGAGATATAAAAAGATCCGTGGTTATTAAGTGTTTAAGGGAGGGGAAGGATGAGTTGGCACAACATACAGGATTTTGAGGACAGTGAAAACACTCTGCATGATACATTTTGCAAAATCTATAAAATGTATAACACCAAGAGTGTACTTTCACGTAATTTATGAACTCAGGGTGATTCTAATGTGTCAAGGTAGATTCATTAATTGTAACAAGTGTACCAACCTAATGGGGAGTGCTTGTTACGGGGGAGGCTATGCATGTAGGGGGCAGAGAGTAAATGGGATATCTCTATACTTTATGTTCTATTTGTGCTAAAGCCTCTCTAAAAATAAAGTCTTAATAAAAATTATTTTTGAAAACACAAAAACCTAGTTAGAGTAGATGTAGTAAGGGAGAACGAGAGAAAGTGCTATCATAGAATGAATAAGGAAGACCTCTCTAAGAAGTTGATATTTGAATAGATATTGGAATAAAGAGGAACTTTAGAGTGTGTGTGTGAGGGATAAGCTTTATAAGCAGAGGGAACTGCAAGTATGGATGCCCAGAGGCAACAAGAGGTTTGGAAGAATATTGAGAAGTCCAGTATGGCTGGAATGCAGTGAATGATGAAGAGAAGCATAGGAGTGAGGTTGGAAACATAGCAACGGCAGCAGAAAAGACTTTCAGGCTTTTGTGAGGAATCTGGATTTTCATCTAAGTGTGAGAGAGTAATTTGAGATCTTTGCATAGGGGAGTAACTTGATTTACTTCTGTGTTAAAAGGCTCTCTCTGGCCTCTACACGGAAAATAGGTAATGGTGGTTTGGAAAAAGGTTATAACAATGAACCCTTTGAAACATGTTTGAAATGAGTGTTGGCAGAAATGAATGATAGATTAGATGTGCTGCGTGATAGAAATGGAAAAAACAGATAATGGCCTGACGGTTTTTAGTCTAACATTAATTGCCCAAACAAAATTTTGACATATTCAAATGAGGGTTTTACTTGTCTCAAATAAATTGACTAAAACTGACATAAGTAAATATTACATCTAGAATGTGATATATACATGTGGCAGTTCTCATGAGCCAGTTGCAAGCCCAGTTCTATTTCAGGATGGTCTGCCTCAGAGAATCATTCTATTTCCAACATTTTAAAGACCACATTAATCCTAACATCTCCCAAATGTATGTTAATAACTGATTTTTTCTTCTAAGCTTCACAATCTAATTCTGTTTGGAATTGTCTTAGGTATCTCAAAATTATAACAACCAAAAATGAACTCTTGGTATTCTACTATAAACATGTTCTCCTGAGGCTTACCTTTCTCAATAAAGGTCAGTTTCGTCTACCTAGCACACTGGAATTCCTTGCTGATATCTTTCTTCCACATTGACAAATTGACCCCTCATAAGAGCCATGACCAAGTTCTGTTGATTTTATTTCTAAAATATATTTCAGATCTAACCATTTCTCTATAGACCTGTTGCCAGTGACCAACTCAGAACCATCATCCTCCTATATGTGGATTGTCTGTCTGTTCCACAGGACACTGTACATGGAATTTTAAGAAGACCACTATGCAAAGAAAAAAAGTAATGGGTGATGTATAGAAATGAACATGGAAGTTCTCATGGAAAAAGGTAGAAATATAGGGAAATATCTGGAAAGAGACAGGAGATTGATGTAGAGATTTTGAGTATTTGTTACCTCATCTGAGGAGATTTGGGTTATATGTTGAAGGGCAAAAAGGAATACGCAGGTAGAGTTTGAAGATTCAGCTGTGAGAGGGAATAATTGATGGATCAGTGTCCCTGAGATGGAGGAAAGGAAGAGATGCAGAATATGGCTGGAGTATTGGCTTTAGAGGGGAAAAACAACTCCTCTACCAAAGCTGAAAAAAAATTAGTAATATTGGGACATATCTAGATGATTTATAGCCCTTGATATTGATAACATCAAAGATACAAAAGTACATTTTGATTAAATTCAGAAAGTAAGGAGTGCATAATTGGAAATGTCTTTCTTCATTTTATGTGTACAGAAACATACTAGAGCCTAAAACAAAACAATTCATGTATTTGGTTGACTTAGAAACTTATAGTTAATTTACTATGAAGAAAATATGCGTACGGGAGTTTCTAGTGGTCTATAAAAGGTGACTACGTTAATAAATTATATTAGCATAGATGACTCAGCCTTAAAGAATCTTTTTTGTGGAAGAGTTACTTATCATATTGCTCACTGACTGTATAACAGAATTTAAATGAATTAGGCCTCAGCTGTTATCTCATTTCACAAAAAAAAGCATGATATTATAGCAGAAAGGGATAAATTATATTTAAATAACTAGAAGTTCTTAATATGACCAAAATTATGTAAATTCCACCAACCATCAATTTTCTAGGAATTTTAGTCTTCATGCTAATTCACAAAAATCAAGCACAATGTATTTGCAGCTGGTGCAATTCTCCACCAATCTTTCACAAGGAGAATTGGTGAAGAAATGTACTTGAATTATTGAAAAATATGACTCATTGAACCAGGTAGTGCCATGCTGGCATAGTTCCTTTAAGAAAATGATAAAACATTTGGCAAATTTCAGAACTATCTTGGGAAAATTAACTCCTTGGTATCTTAATACACTATATTCTCTATGATCAATATCATAGACATTTGAGAAAGGAAATGTGCATGTAAGCTACTGAAAAACTTTGCAAACCTACAGCCCAGAGTTTCAATGTCAGTGATGTTTCTTTTGATCTGGACAAGGCCCTCACTATCTCTGAGTCTTAGATCAAATGGTAATGATAATAATGTCTATAATAAGAAACATTGTGAAAGTTTTAAGGATATTTGTTTCACCTTTTTTTTTTTAGTTGACAGAGATTTACACATGTTTAGTGTAGCAAGAATAGCAGACCAAAGGAAAGTAAAGATTAAGGAGAGAGATTGTATATTCCAGTATAAAATCTATGAGAAATCAGGAAGGGATATAATTGAGAGCACAGATAAGATAATGTCTGAAAAAGAGATGATACAAAACATCCAAAAATATGCTGACAAATAATGATAGATTTTATTTAAAAAATAAGGTTGATTAAACAGTGACATTGTACAATAATTCAACTGGTTGTCTAAATGTCTACAGATTTGCTATTTTTATGCCTAATCACTGATTTAATTCTTCTGTCCCTTTATCATATCTGCAACTTTTCAGCAGTTAAAAACCAATAGTGATAAAATTACTACCTCATTTTATTTCTCCACAAATATACTGTTTTATGAATATATCACCTATACAATACTTGAAGTAATTTTCTAGCTAGGATGCATAGATTCATACACATTTTCTGAATCCTGATGTGCACAAAGAACAAATGTGACATGATACATCTGCCAGACATCAGCCAATAGCTTGGCCAAATCTGCTAAGCCTCCACTATGGATTTGACAGACTATCATTTAAGATAAGCTTCTAATAAAAAATCATGCTAAAAGAAAAAAAAAAAACCTACTCATAAGGAGATATGAGCATATGTTTAGGATATCCCCAATTCTGTTTCTGATCAAGCAATAGGAAGTAATGTTTCTGGTAAGAAGCATGAAATAGTTAATAGTTTATCATTTAAAGAGCATCACCAATGTTCAAAGCATTGAAATAATAACAAAGCTACAAGAAACAACAAAACCAAACAAATCACAGAGGACATTAGAGTGCTAGAAAATTTGGAATAGAAAATCAAAATCCTATTGATCTCTCTCCTTTAGCATAAAGGGGGAAAAAACTTTTAAAAGTTTATCTTACATCCAGATTCTTAAATTCTAGATTCCAAGGACAATGACACTTTAAGAAACTGTAGAAACTCTTTAGATCTAACCATATTATGAAGTGGCTAGATCATCCTCCAAATATCCCATTCTTATGGTTATAACAGATGTACAGAGTATTCTTACACAGCTGGAGTGTGTGATATAAATTGGTATGTTTCTAGGAGGCAATTTGAAATGTCTATCAATTATAAAAACATGTTTGTCAAAATATAATCATAATTCTTATAGATAAGATTTTACTCAAAGTTTTGGCTAGGCCAATGTTTATTAGAGTATAAGTTAATAAAGGGAATGTTGGGAATAAGTGTTCAAAATAATGTATTTGCTAACTAAATGATAGAACATTTAGTCAACGAAACATTTACTAGAGTTATTTTAAAAAGTGCCATTATACCATTTCTTTTGGCATGGAAAATTTTCAAAATATGCAATTAAATTAAAGTGAAAAATTACCAAAAAGTATATTTAAAAGTATGATATTTTGCATAAAGGAAGTGTATAGGTATAAATGAATTGTCACATCTAGAACAAATAATAGTAATAGTTAATAATAGCAATAATAAAAGTTAATAGCAAGAGCTACATTTTCTCATTTTTGTCTTCACAAAAAAAAAAAATGCTGATTATCATTTCCATTGGGCAGATGACAAAAGTGAGCCTTAGTTTAGTAAGGCAAATTGATCAAGAGTAATGGAGCTTATAAGCTGTTGAGCAGGCTTTAGATTCAGATTTCTGACTCCAAACAATGACTCTACATCTCCTCTATAAATTAATAACATTTTAATACTGGGTATCTTTGGAAGTTTTTTGATGTTTATTATCTTTGTTTTTCTTATTAGTGCTACCAGGAATAAACACTGTTAAAGGCAACAAAAGCATACATTGGTGATCAATAAGAAAATAACCAAAGGCCGCATGATTGGGGGAGCGTATCCAATTGATCTTTGGAATGATGAGTTCAAGCCCCACTTTGGGCACAGAGCTTACTTAAAAAAAAAAAAAAGAAAAGAATCAAAAGATCAATAATATTGCCATATGTAAATAATATGCTGATCAATGATGTTTAAGATAGAGATACTTTTAGGTGTGTGTTTGTGTAATATCTAAAAAGAGACATAAGGTTGACATGTATATATACACCCATATTATATTTGAAATTATTTATCATTAACAAAATAAACTCATTGTTAGCCCCAAGCATGGTGAAGGAAATGACTTTTTGAATTTTGAATATTTATCTAAGTCTAAATCTAAGCATGCCTTTCATAGTTCTTTTTCCTGCTTAGGATAATGCAAGTCACACATCCATTACTATAGAACATCATTCACAATTATGGGGAAATTCGTTGAACTTTTGTTTAAAACATTTCAGATTCAAAGTAATTGCACTTATGGCTTTGATGACTTCTGCTACTTTTACAAAAATGATTGTGTATATTGGACTATTCTTGCTGGGTGCAGTACACATAAGCACATGCACATACACACACACAGAACCACACCATCTCTGACTGACTGCTTCAATGAAAACAGTGTAATTTGAGCTAAAAAAAAGGAACTTGGTCCTTGAGTTTATTACCTTTATCCTTCAGCAAAATTTTTATAGGTCTCTATAGTTGGAGTTTAATTTTCAGTTAGAATCATAAAGGAATGATCCAGACAAATAATTATCTTGCCTTAATCTTAACATGTGGGATTTTTTATATCCCTCTGTTTATAAAAGAGCAAAATGGTAGAAATAAACATTATCAGGAGTTTGAAAAAAAAAAGTGTGATCTGCTGTGGCTTTCATTGGAAATTAGTTTTTGATTAGTATTTTTTAATTTGATTGACTGACTGACATATTTCTCATCTTTACTACATGGATCAGTAACTCCCACTACTTGGCCAAGAGGTTAATTAGAAATAGATAGTAACAACCAAAAACATACCAAGAGGATTTGTCCTGCTTCCCCTCATTCAAACTAATAATTTGGAACATTTATCAAGTACTTTTTTGAAAGAAAATAAACGATGCCAAAGAGGTGGTAAAAAGCATGATTTAGAGCTTCTTATCAGACACCTGCTCTGAGATGGCTTTGTTAGCTATGTCCACTGTATGTTACCTATTGCCAAATACAAATACAAATGGTCCCATATCTGAAAGTTACCAGTTTCCCTATCTTAAATGTGCATTTAATCAGTCACTTGATCTTTATAGAAATGACAATATAACCTTTTGTCTCTTCTATGTGGCTAAATATTCAAATGAAAATGTAATTTAAAGGCACTGATACACATAATACACACATGCATATATATGCATATTTAAACATATATAATATGTTATATTAAGTTACATACTACCATATATATTAGAACCTATACAAAAGTATTATTCTGACCTGAGCTGATCAAAGGAACTCAGTTTCAAAAAATATGACACATGGCCCAAATCCAAAACATTGACAACACCAAATGGTAGCAACAGAAACTCTCTCATTCATTGCTGAGAAATGCAAAGTAGTACAGTCGCTTTGGAAGCTAGTTCAGCAGTTTCTTGCAAAGCTAAATATTCCCTTACATAATAATCCAGAAATTGCACTCCTGGGTTATTTACCCCAAAATGTTGAAAACTTATGTCCACAAAAAAACCTGCACCTGAATGTTTATTTCAGCTTTGCTCATAATTGTCAAAACCTGATAGTGAGGGAGGCTGTGCATATGTGGAGGCAGGGGATACATGGGAAATATCTGTACCTTCAACTCAATTCTGCCGTGAACCTAAAACTGCTCTAAAAAAACAAAGCATAGAAAAAGTGACACATACAACTTTGATTTATCTGTCTTAGAGAACATGGTGGTAAGGCCTAGAATGTTGACTATTATCATAGATCTTGCAAGATTTCCCTAAAGAATTCCAAATTATTTCACCATATTTGCCAACTTTCCAAAACACAGCTTCAAAATCTAGACCATGCAACTTTTCTGAAAAGTTGATAACAAATGCGTCAAATATCCAGCCATTTTAGTTCCATCCCTATTTTAGGACAGCTTGCAATTTTGCATTTTCATTGTGTGGTAAGCTAAATGACTACTGGGATGGTTGCTCTTACTAGAACTAGAAAAAAGTTATTTTTTGTGATACTTATATTTTGGGGAATGTAATTTTTCTGGGGGTATTTGCTTTCTAGGGACTTTTAGAAGTCCAGCTTTTTTATTATTATTATTCCTATTTTTCAGAATGCATTTGAAAAACAGATAATAAAGACGTTGCCTCAAAGCTTAGAGTGTTGATAAATACAACCTGTCCCAAGGTGGAATTGTATTTAATGGGTCACTTTCATTAGAATCCCAAAGACCTGCTGCAGCTGGCCCTTTCTTTTTCTTTTCTACCACTCAGAAAACATTCACAAGACATCTTTGCTAATGCTGACCATTCTGCTTTGTGTATTGAGATCCTAAAGGGTGCTAATTACTCTGGCTGGAATTCAAAATCTGATCTACTTTGCCAGGAATAAGACAGTGGTCCCTAGGATGCATGGAGGGAGAAAGCTAGCCTTCAGCTTGTTAAACCACCATGCTGGCCACTTCATCATAGAAGTCTTTATGTCCCTAGAAGCCAGGCAAGATTTATGGGACTGCTTGCAAATTAAAAGAGATGCTGAATAGGCAAGAGCAGGACCTTCAAGTCACTGTAAGCAGTGTTGGGAGAATTAGTTGTTTACTAGACTGGGAAGTTGCAAATCCAATTGAGCACAACAAAAAATTCAATAGTCTATGATGGTCATGTACCTACAAGAAATAAATATAAATATAAAATCATAAGTATAAATATACCTTTGTTTAATACTCATCAAACGTTCGGAACTACAGTGACAATTTTGGTCCACTCATCAATTTTTGAAACAATAAATATTTTTCAAATTGCAAGCATTTCTAATCACTTGGTTTTAAGATGGAAATGCCATATGTCCAAAAATGCTCCAAGGTACTGACTCAATCATTTTGCAAATTTTTTTATTAAATGTAAGAAAACATTTGGATCCCTATTCTTTTCCCTCATTCACGTGATTAACCAAGTTAATGTACAAAGTTGAAACTTTCCTTTTTGTCTTACTTCAACATGTCCATAGTCAAATCTTGCTGCAATTGTCAAAAACTTAAAATTTTAATAAACCTTGCTGCAGGTCTTCATTCTCTGTAATTCGTGTTAACAAGATTCAATGACTATTGCAAATGATCATTTTTCTTGTTATTCGAAAGCTACTCACTAATTTGGCAAAAGGTTTGCCCACATCTGATTTACTTAATACCCGAATAAAATTAGATAAAATGAAGAGAATTATATATTAGCAAAATGTTTAATTTAGGTCCATGAGGCTGGTGATTCAGGCTTTCCAAGAGAGCTGGCTGCTGGGGCTTGGCTCAGAGACAGCCACCACCCCCACTCTTTCCTCCTCTTTTCATCATGCTCTGGGATAAACTCCCTCTTCTTTCACTCAGAGCTTTGACCTTGCCATGGTTTTCTACTTGTTTTTCCCTTCTGGGCCATTTTTACTGCATTAATTTTTTTTTTTTTATAAACAGCCTCAAGCCATAATATAGAAATACTTGTTGAATGCCTAATATTTTGTCAATACTGAGTTATATGGAGTTTGCCAGTATTGGGAAGGGGTGGGCATCCATGTAAAGGAATATAGCAAAAATGTGTACTCTATTATCCAAAACATACAATTTGGCCGGACATAAAATATATAAAGAAAACAATGGCGGGCGCCTGGGTGGCTCAGTTGGTTGGGCGACTGCCTTCGGCTCAGGTCATGATCCTGGAGTCCCGGAATCGAGTCCCGCATTGGGCTCCCTGCTCAGCGGGGAGTCTGCTTCTCCCTCTGACCCTCCCCCCCTCATGCTCTCTCTCTCTCTCATTCTTTCTCTCTCAAATAAATAAATAAGATCTTTAAAAAAAAAAAGAAAGAAAACAATGGCAATACAACAAAGGCTCTTTTCAAATGCTGAATTATATCATGCAGTGTGGAGTTTCAAAAAGTCTAAGAAAATACTTAGTCATATACCAATGTTAGGAGTTGGTGAGTGAGTGAGTGAGTGAGGCAGTCAGGACGAGGGTCCCCAACAAGAAAATACGGAGTCATGCCAGCTAAGACAAAAGAGTGCTAACATCCTGTTTTGCAGCTTAGAAGGGCCCCACTAGTACTCTGCTTTACAGCCTTTGTAGAAATGACTTCTGCAAAATGTCCTAAAATAAGGCAATTAACCACAAAACATTTGTCAATATCACGGGCAAGGGGCAGTTAAGACATAAGCCCCCAGATGTCAGTAGAAAAGACCATCAGCATGTTGACATTAACCTAATGGGTAGACAGATACATGACCAAAGCCCTGATTGACACCACTCAGCATACCTTGATTGCTTAAGATAGTTCTGATAGTTCTGCAAAAGAGCTCATAAAAACCCCTAAACTTAGAAACTCTGGGGGCAACCCTCTTAGGCCCCCCTCCCTCTCCAGAAGATTTATACAATTGCTCAATAAACTTTGCTTTGCTGCCCACCACTCTTCGTCTGGTCTACCTCTTCATTCTCTGAAGCATCATGACCAGGAACCTGAAGCACTAAAGGCAGAGAAAATCCTGCAACACCTACAGTCTAAAATAGAATCAAATTTAGCAGATAATAGGTTTATGATCAGTGCTAATGGATTTGAAATAAAATCTTATGGAAATCCACTAACATAAATTACACTAACACAATAAATATGACATGGAAGTTTTCAGTAATTTGAAAGTTTCTGAAAAGTGTAAGCCTCGTAAGAAAAAAATATCCTTGAATTAGACTGCAAAACGACTGACTTCCATTTCTCTCTCACTCTTGCTCTCATTCTAGTTCTTCCTTACTCTGTCTTGGAACCCTCACTCTGGGGAAAACAAAATGTCATTTTGAAGGCTTTCCTAAAGAGAAGGCCACATGGTATAGAACTTAGGTCTCCAGGCAACATCTAGTGAGGACCTAAAGCCTTCTAACAGCTATATGAATGATCCTGGAAGCATACTCTCCCTAGAAAAATTTAAGATTACTGTAGCCTCATCTAACACCTTGATCAGCCCTGTAAGAGATCCTGAGCCAAAGGCATTCAATTAAGCTGTTCAGTCAAAGATGCTAATTTATGGACTCACTTCACTGCTTAGCTCTATCTTCTCCTTTACTCTGCCATGCAAATTCAAGTTTATTCAGTTTCTATGAACTGTGATCTCAGACAATATGGTTGGGTCAAATATCTTTTCTTCCTTCCCTCCCACCTCCCTCTTTTCCTCTTCCTCCCTCCATCTTTTTTTCCTTTTTTCTTTTCTTTTTTTTCTTTTTTCTTTTCTTTCTTTCTATCTTTCTTTCTTTCTTTCTTTCTTTTTCTCTCTCTTTTTCTCTTTCTCTTTCTCTTTCTCTCTCTCTCTTTCATAGGAAGACAAGTCCAGAACCAGATATTCCTTCATGGATGAAAGTAGAATTCTGGCATCCAGGGGCGCCTGGGTGGCTCAGATGGTTAAGCGTCTGCCTTTGGCTCAGGTCATGATCCCAGGGTCCTGGGATCGAGTCCCACATCGGGCTCCTGACTCAGTGGGGAGTCTGCTTCTTCCTCTCCCTCTGCCTCTCCCACTGCTCATGCTCTCTCTCTCTCTCTGTATCTCTGTGTCTCAAATGAATAAATAAAATCTTAAAAAAAAAAAAAGAATTCTGGCATCCATCAAGTTTTAACTTCAGTCATTGGATTCTTTTTTTCTAATTCATAGAAGTTTTGTGTTTTTTTTCTTCAGTAGTATTACCACCTTAAAAACTGTTTTTACTATGTTTAAAACTGATAATATTTAAAATTTCAAAAGTAAATCAATTGAGATATTTGTAAAATTATATTGCAAAATGTGAAAGATTTTTCAAATATTAATAGACATTATTAATTGAAAAAAATATTTCTAGAGGGTTTTTCATATGCTTGGCAGTAAGCTATGCATTGAGTCTATAAAATGGCCAAGGCACACCACATGCTGTTAGAAGAGCTGACATTAAAGTGTGGGGAGCAAACACATGGATCAAAAATCACTATATAATGTAATAAATTATATAATTTTGAAAAAAATATAAATATTCTAATAACTAATATTGAGTAATGAGGAATGTAACAACTTGAAGAAGTTAGAGAAAGTATCATGAAGTGTATGATAACTAAACCCAATTTGAAAGTTTTGGTGATATTCATCTGGTCAGAAAAGAAGTAGAGTGCTTTGGGAAGTTTTTTTTTATTCGATCTAGAAAGGAAATGATATATTTGGGGAAGGTCCAAAACTTCAGTCAAACTAGGGCACTTAACAAGAATTATCAGGGCTAATGCAAGTAAGACAATCTGGATTCAGATTATGGATGATTCTATACACACATTTAAGGCCTTTAACCATAAGCTACAAACATAATGAGATAATAAAATTGTTAATGAAAAGAAGTAACAGAATAAACTTGGGTATGTGGAAGTTGTATTTGCTGACAAAAAGAAAGACACAATTGGAAACACCAGAAATGGTAAAGTCAGAAGTCAATTTATAGTTGATTGAAGGTGAAACTCCAATTCATATGTGATCACTGTTCAGGTAAAGGATGAAAGGTTCTGAATTTGGACAATGGCTGCAGGGTTTTGAGAAGAAAAGACAGAGTCTAGAAACATTTAGAAGGTAGAAAATTCAGAGCTGGATTAACCAATTTGAATGGTAGTGAAATAAGGGGCAGAACACGATTGAAGACAAGAATAGTTTTATATGAAAATTTGAGGTAGAAAGCTCTAGTGGTTCATATGACCTATAGGTCTATAGGTGCCGAGGGTGACCTTCATGCATATAGTAGTAAACATTGGCAGTAGAAAAATTCACCCAGAAAATGTATAGAGGTAGGAAAGAGAAGGGGAAAATATGGGAATTGAGACTATGACTATTTAAGGAGAAGGAAAGAATAATCATCAAAGTGTTGAAATAGTATCGGCAGAATCAGAAAGAGAATCAGGAGCAGTGTGCAGAACTGACAAAAGAAAACAAATCTGAGAGAGGTCAACGATGTTAAAAGGCGCAAGAAAGTTAAGATTAGAACCAGCGGTTTCTGAAACAATGTTAGGGTTCAAGTGAGATTGGAGAGATTTAAACAAAAAGGGAAAATGTATAGGCAGCAAGTGTAGATCTCTTTAAAAGTTTCAAGTTTAATATTAAGAGGGAGTGGTTAGATAAAAGAGTCATTTTTAGAATATGAGAGGTTTTATTATGTTTTTTTTATTTGAGGTAAAAATGTTAACGAAGGAGATGACCTTCCAGATACAAGTAAAGGAACATAATTTAAGAAAGAAAGCAATAAAAAGAAATAGATGTTTCCATGTTCAGGTTCATATTTCCAAGTCTGCATGCCTACATTTAGGAGTGATTTGTAATTCGTAGGGTGGTTAGTATTATCATGGGCATTAGAAGTAGACTTAAAATTGACTATACAATAAAAGACAGTGCCTCGGTTATAGTACCGTAATATAAACAGTCAGACCTCCTATAAATGTTGTTATTTGAAGCATTGCCATTTAGTCATTGGCAGGTCACTGGGCATTTCTTTATTCATCTTTATTCCAATGAATAAAGAAAAGCATGAGACAACAATCCTGCTATTATGGGACTAATATTTAGTGTATTTTACTTATAGCTCAAATAACTTTAAAAGTTTTTTAAATTGTGTACACAAAAGTACTTTTCTATAAATTATTTTCCTTAAGTTGATTTTTAAATAAATATATGTACATACTACAATATTTAAAAAGAGGAAAACACATGTGTCTCCCTTCCCTGTTTTTTATCCACCCATTCCTATTCTCTGAGACTATCAGTCTTATTTGTACTAGTTGTACATGTTCACAAAAGAAAAATGCTTACAAATATACATTCATACACACACACAAACTTATTACACAGATGATAGTAGTCTATAGTAGAAGCCAAGAACATGCCACCCAAGACAGGCCACAATGGCATGCAGGTTATTTTGAGCTGAAAACCATCAAGGCTCAAAAGACTCAGGAAGAAACTTTAAATACACCCTCCTCAATAGCCTAAAAAGAACTTAGACAGAAGACCTGTACCAGGAAGAGTGATATTAACTAAGATTCCTTTTTACGTAAGAAATTTATCTGCATAACCAGACAAACTTTGCAAGTATCTCCTTTCACCTTCCTGCTAATGGTCTCCCTCTCCTTTGTATCCCTAGACTCCTATCCCTCTCCTAAGCTCAGGATGCCATATATATTAAATTTTACCTGTCTTTGGAATTTCATGTCTGTGTGGATTCAGCATAAGTACAAAATTAAATTTTATTTTCTCCCCTTAATCTATCTCATGTAAATTTCATTCTTATCTCACTTAGAACAATGTTGGACAGAAGAAAATTTCCTCCTCCCCAACAGCATACACATATTAAATGTCTTGCTATCTCATTTAACATTATATCCAAGAGAGTGTTCTGTGTTAGTGTATAACTGGCTTTCTAAATTGTTCTTTTTTTTCTGCTTCATAATATTTCTTGGACTGATTAATAATAATGTATTTAATCAATGCGAATGGACATTTATGCTATTTCCAATCCTAAACTAAAGTGAAAGGTGTTACAAAGAATTGTGCATACGTTATTTTACTGCATAATCTTTTCCTTACTTTCAATCCTTTTTTGCTTGCTTCTCTCATGTTGCTTCACTATATCTTTATTATTATTACGTTATGTTAATCACCATACATTACATCATTAGTTTTTGATGTGGTGTTCCATGATTCATTGTTTGTGCATAACACCCAGTGCTCCATGCAGAACGTGCCCTCCTCAATACCCATCACCAGGCTAACCCATCCCCCCACCCCCTACCCTTCTAGAACCCTCAGTTTGTTTTTCAGAGTCCATCGTCTCTCATGGTTCTTCTCCCCCTCCGATTCCCCCCCCATATTCTTCCCCTCCTGCTATCTTCTTCTTTTTTTTTTACCATATAATGTATTATTTGTTTCAGATATACTTCACTATATCTTTTTAGCTATATTTATTCTATTTTTGGTTAATATCAACTCAATAGAGGTCAGTGATTTTTTCCCCTTATGCTTGCATGCTCTTGCTTCATTTTCATCTCTTGCCTTATTGTATCTCTGCCTTGTGCTTCTACTAATAAGGGAATTTAGTGTAATCAGTTTTTCTTCATTCTTGGCAAAATGCTCAGTCACAATTGCATCGGTTGTATGGCAACAACTTGCTGCTTTCTCATTTGCTGTTTTTTGTTTTGTTTTGTTTTGTCTTGTTTTCCACAACCATTCATTTTGGTTTGTGATATAGATCTAGGGCTGATTATTTTCAATTAATCATCTTTGTGATGAGGGAGCAAAAGGCTAGCTGAGGACAGGCAGAAGCTGACACCCCACAACACTTCCCCTCCCCCATGAGAAATATGTGACATTCCTCAGGCACTCCTGGCTGCCCTAAAGGAAAAACAAATAGTTAATTTATAGAGATTACAATCCTGCCAAGACATGAGTCTCCCTCAGTTTACAAAAGCCTTAGCAATTTACAAGAACAAAGCATTTCTATCAATGGCCTAGTTTCCAGAAAGGAATGTAGATACAATTAAATGTCCTTGTAATCTGCAGCCCATTGAAAGATACTTGAAGCAAAGTGTAACGTTCCTCCAACTATCTTACTGTTAATGCCTTACTAGAAGGAAAAACAACCTTCTTGACAATGGCAAGGCCACTGGTATCCTGTGAGTCTTCTTTAACATACAAAAATCCTTTTGAAACTTTTTTGAAACTTTCCTTTTCCTTACCTCCACCAACTCCCAAGTATATAATCAGCCACCCCTCACAAACCCAGGACAGCAGCTCTTTCTGCCCACCAGTTCTGCCTCATGCTTTAATAAAACCACCATTTTGCACCAAAGACGTCTCAAGAATTTCTTCTTGGTCCTCGGCTCCAGACCTCACCCCACCGAACCTCACCTATATTCCAAAACCCCATCATTTGAATAAGCGAAGTTTTTATTGGCCTAGCTACTTGCTAAAGGTAGAGACCAGAGCCAAACTCCAGGGAATCAGATGTTTTGGATGACTGAGAACTGGGAAGGTACATTCTTTCAGATTTTACATCTTTCCAAGCAGTTTGTACTCTAACTACTGCCATTGAATGTCTCTCTTCTTCCATTTCTTTCAAGTATAGGCTGATGTGGGAAACAAAGGCAGAATAAAAATTATTAAATTTCCTTACTACCTACAGCCCATTGACAAGTCCTCGAAACAGGCAGAGTGACATTCCTCTAGGTACTCAACTGCCTTGATGTTAATACTTTGCTAAGGACAAAAGGCAATCTTAGCCTGACAACTCCCCCTTCCCCTACCCCAGGATTCTGTAATGTGTAAAAATTCCTTTGGAAACTTCCTTTATCTCTAAAACCCCCAAGATATGTGTTGGCAAACATCTCCCAAGCATATGGCCCACCAATATACATCTGAAGGGTCTCACGACTAAGGTTTTATTAGACGGTAATAAATGACCATTTCCCAACAACCCAACAATAGCTAGCCCCCTCAAGGTCCTGGAAACCTTGTTTCAAAATTCCTCGGAGACTTACGTCTATCCCTAACCCCTCCCAACTTGAAAGTATATAATGGGCCACTCCTCATGAACCCATTGCAGCTCTTTCTGCACATGGGTCCTGTCCCTGTGTTTTAATAAAATCACCATTTTGCACCAAAGATGTCTCAAGAATTCTTTCTTGGCCATCTGCTTCGAACCCTAATGTCTTTCCTACATCATAGGCCACTTCTGAAAGATACGTCAATTTTCGTATATTTTCTCCTCCAGCCCCACTTCTTCTGAATCTCTGAATTAAACTAGGTCCACCTCCTGATTTCACCCTTTGTAATCCTATTTTTTTCATTGCATAAGTTTTGGATTGGACCTTCAGTGATTGTTCGACTTGAAATGAAATATTCTCTGGACTCCTAAAGTTGAGTATTTAATTTTCCAGTGGTTACATTTCAAGACAGCAATCTCTCTTTTTTTTTCCTCCCTTAATCTTGCATCATCATTTTACTTTCAATCTCAATCAGTTCTGAACATCATACCAAATACTTCATACATAATATCTCAATTATTCCTTGCAATTTTCTAAGACTCAGAAAAGAATCAGTTATTTTTCAAGGTCAAATCATAAATAGCCAAGTCAGACATTCAGACTAAATATGTTTGATTCCAAATACCATGCTCCTTACCATAAACAAACCTGTTACACAAATTTTCTGATCATAAAAATAAAGGTAACTTTGGATGTTAGGGGTGTGATCTTATTATACCTATTGTATAATATTTATCAAAACTAGAAACAAAAAAATTGAAAAGGTGTAAATACAGAAATATTGTGATATGTCTACTATAGAAGTATTTATGATTTTTAATCATTATCAATTAAGGCATATGCTAATACAGATCACTTATTTTGAAACTAAGTCTTCAACATTCATTGATTGATTTTATTACCCAGAACCACAGCAGCTAGATGCCATCATAAAAGAAAAAATTTGAAAATTATTCTATAAAGACTAAACATCTACCGCCCAAATTTTTAGACATATAGAAAAATAAAAATCAGCATACCACCTTAAATTCATCCTCAAAAAAAATGTCATAACACATCATAGCAATACATCAGATTTCTTAAAAATCCTGCTAAAGAAATGCTACAATTAACTAAGCACTTAGATTAGGGAAAGCAGTATTTTAAATTTGAACAAAATCTCTTTCAATAAGTTGCCTTTCTCATCAAGCCAGTGTTATCTGTTTACAAAATAATGAAGTGGACAATTTGATTTTGAGTTGGCCTCACCTTAATTTAGAATAAGGAGAACACATTTTTTTCTGCCTCTTTGGTTCACATGTTCAAGTTGGTCCTTGTTGTTGTCATTGTTGTTTAATAAGGTATTTTTGGAAGCCTAAAAGGAAATGCTTTCCATTTTAGAAAATGCCTGGATTGCTTTGCTGTATGTGTGATAAGGCACTGTATAAATCTAAGTTGCTGTTGTTGTTAATGGGATCTATTCTCACAAAACATCATTGTATGAGCTGCCTTTTTGCTGAGGCTGCCTGGAGGAGGGAGGGAAGTCGAGATTTTACTCCTGCTTTAAAAGCAAATAATCAGTCTGCAGGTGGTTGCATAGAGGGATAAGCAAATGGAACTAAGTGTAGCACATGGTTTTCCTACACAGAATAACACCAAATAAGAATGAACGAGATAAAGATCTTTTGTACAAGCAGTGTTCTAAAGAGAAGCTTCGGGTTCCTAACGCCTCATGTTTATGCAGGAAAATCATGGTGTGCTTAAAATTAGATTTTTCTCCACAGGAACTTCTTACTATAATGTGGAACTGGAGCAGTATATAATTTTAACTTTCTATTCCTCCAAATCATCTAAGCCAATTCTGAGTCAGTGTTAAGATGTTACAGGCCAAAATAAATCCATGTTCTTTGATGCTGTGCCATCAACCCTAAGATCAGAGTCAATTCTTTCTTATCAAAGAGTTTGTCCAAGGTTCAGGGTTGATATATACTTTTTTATTCAGCTCTAAATAGGAAATGAGTTTTTTTTAAAGAGGAGGTAGGCTTAAAGCAGCATTGAATTAGTCACAAGAAATGCTTTATTTCAGATTTCCCATATCCTTTTATTCAGCTCAATTTTGCTGTGCATTTGAAAAATATTTGGCACAGCCCATGGAATTTGGAAAAAAAAAAACAACTTTGCTTCAAGTCTGAGGTTTTACAATGAAATCAGGATAATTTCAGCTCAGTCTGATTTTCAAAGATAAGTACTTTCTTGAAAATCACTGCCAGATACCACGGCTTGCTGAGGGAAAAGTGAGAGATGCCGAAATGCATTTCAAAATACCCCCTGCAAGTGTTTGGAAAAAGAAAAAGTATTAGCAACAACAAAGGTGTTCACTATTGTAAGATGCTCAGCCGCCTCGCTGTGGCTTCAGAGAGTCTATTCCCTGTTCTTGTCACCTACACTAATATTGGGAGGCAGCTGAGTGGCCTCCAGGATAACCATATTGCAGGACAAAAGAAAGGAGACGGAGATGGAAGAGTTCCAATTTCAGCCCAGTGGAGCCTGTGAGCTGGTGCCAAAGATAACAGAGTAGCATCAAAGCCTTATGGGACAGCTGCTCTGGCAGGGAGCTATAAAGGCAAAAGAGAGAAGCAGAGAGAGAAGGAGGGAGAGAGAGAACAGGAGATTGAGACAGAGAGAGAGAGGGAGAGAGAAGGAGAAAGGGATCCCAAATCTATGTATTTTAGTGCCATGCAGGACTCTCAGAGAGGAGAAAGGAGAGAAAAGTAGGGGAGATGGAGAGAGGAAGAAAGGGTACTGGGAGTAAAGGGAGAAGAAAAGAGAAGAGAGAGGAAGGGGAGGAGAAGTAAAGACAGGAAGGGAGGGAGCATGGGGAGAGGACACTGGAAAAGTGACAGAGAGCAAGGTGGCTTGAATAATTTAAAGGACTCTAAAAACAAAGGAATGATCAGTAGGAAGGTGAACATACATTTAGGCTCCTTCCGAAGCAAGTGAAGACCGTGACAATCAGCTCTTTAGTCAGAATTTCCTTTGAGGCCTTGTCAAATACATCAACTCCTAAGACAACAATGACAAAACTGAAAGAATTCCCTGCCGAAAATGAATCAATTCTAACTTCATTAGGGAACTTATAGGAATGTGGGGGGAAAAGGAGGGCAGTGTGTGTGTCTGTGTGTGTGTGTGTGCATGCATGTGTGTTTCCAGGATTTGAATGAACATATTATGGAAATGACCAGTTATGAGAGATTAGGTTGGCTGATGGGAAGCTAATAGGTGGGAAGCTACTCGGTAGATGGGCAGCCATGGTTCTCACTGGGCACAATTTTTACACACACCCCCCCAACAGTGGGACATTCGGCAATACCTAGAGACATTTTGATTGTCATGAGTGGGGAGTACAACTGGCATCTAGTGGGTAGAGGCCAGGAACACTACTAAACATCCGGCGATGTATGGGACAGCACAACAAAGAATTACCCAGCACAAATGGTCAATAGCACAGAGGTTGAGACACCTTGATCTAAACTTAGAGAGACCTGTGTTTATTAGGGTTTGGCACTTTGCCAGCTATGTGACCTTCGCCAAGTTATTTCAGTTCTTTGTGCCTTGGTTTCTTCACTTAAAAAATGAGGATAACAATATTTGCATAAAATTAAGAATTCTAAGAATTAAATGAGATTTCATATGTTGTAAAAAATCCCTACCCCTGTGCCTGGGACTAGATTGGTATGCAATAGATATTCTTTTCTTTCCTTCCAGAATGTAAGCTGGGCATGGAATAAAATAATAGAATATAATGAATAAAATATAGATTGATTTTTTTCTTCTACTCTATATGGCAAGGTCTATGAGTTGGAAACAAGGTCATAATTTTCATAGTACATAGGCATGTCAAAAATTCTTACCTAAATGAATCAATAATGGAAATAAATGACTATCAGTCACTTAAGTGTTTGACTTCAGCTCAGGTCATGATCTCAGAGTCCTGGGATGCAGCCCCACATCAGGATCCCTGCTCAGTGGGGAGTCTGCTTGTCCCTAAGCACCCCCTGCCCAGTGTTCACACTCCCTCTCTCTCAAATAAATAAATAAAATCCTTAAAAATAAATAAATAAATAAAATAAGTGGGCATGAAAATAAATGAGGGAGGGAGGGAGGATTTTCTTATCTAAAATATCAATGAGTAGAATAGAACATTTTAATTGCATTAATACTTATACTCTACTATTCGATGGCTTTTCTCATCCCCAAAATCTTGGGTTATGTTTCCTTCTATAGGCACAGTTCCTCTTCCTCATTGTTTATCACACATGTACTGATCTGTTTAGGACTACATTCCCTACTGAACTGTAAGATTGTGAAAATAAACGAAGACCACCCAAATGAGAACAAGCACAGGCTATTTATTCAGAGCTTGCTAAAGCAAGGGAGTCAGCCAACATCACTTGCATTTGGCAGAGACTCAAAGGCAGGCAGAGAGATGGAAAAGCTTTATAGTAAAGAAATATAACAACAACAAAAAAGGGGAAAGCTTCAGGTATGCCTTGATTGGAGATGTTGGCATAGGGAAGCTAGAGACAGGCTAAAGAGAAATGAAACATCATATGTGATTGGTTAGGGTAGAATATTTGGCTTTCTCTGGTTAGTCCTAAATTGTAAGTGGAGGCAAAAATTAGGGAAGCTATCAGTTATTGATCAAGCCCTGACTGTTTTAGGCCAAAAGCTACAGAGGTTGTTGTTTGTCTTCCTGGACTGATTGATTCAGGCTGTAAGTCAGAGCTGTATTTTAATATATGGTCTAGCTCTTGTCCATTTGTATATTCTGTCACTCAAGCTCCTTGAAGTTAGATACCATGTTTGCCTTGCTCTGTTTCCAAGGCTGAGCAAGTTAAAAGCTACAACAAATAAAAGAAAGCCACAGTGAGTAAAGGGCTTGTATTCCAGTTTTCTTTCCTTTTTTTTTTTTTTAAGAGTTTTATTTATTTATTTGACAGAGAGAGAGAGCACAAGCAGGGGAAGCAGCAGGCCAAGGGAGAATCAGGCAGAGGGAGAAGTAGGCTCCCAGCTGAGTAGGGAGCCCTACATGGGACTTGATCCCAGGACCCCAAGATCATGACCTGAACTCAAGGCAGACACTTAACCAACTGAGCCATCCAGATGCCCCTGTATTCTAGTTTTCATCCTAAGCTTCTTTACGTATCTTAACACTCTCCAGTAGAATAAATTGAGGTTAAAATGGAAGAATAAAATAAAAGCAGGCCTTCTTATTTCCAAATAAATCACATAGATCCAGGGAAAATGCATTTGCTTTATTCAACAAAGATTATTTGAATACTAAATATGGATTATACCTGAAGGGAGTTCAAATTTTATTGAGGGACACAGACCCATAAAAAGAAAATTATATACTCTGCTCCTGGACATGATGGACTAAGAGTACATTTATTCTCTTGCCTCAAAGAATTAAAAAATTGGATGAAATTTACAAAATGGTTAAAATGGTTTTCAATCACTGGATAATAGACTGCTTGGCAGAGTAACCCCGAAAGAAGGAAAATGAACAGGGTAGGCACCACAACTGCCCCCGTTCATGGACTGAAGAGAATATTTAGGCCAAAGAACATGGAGGGAGAATCCAAACTGGACCCAGTGATCTCCCTAAGTTAAGGAGACAGAATGTATACAGAGGACTCCTTCAACTGTTCAGCTGAACACTGGTGAGTACATGTGTGTAAGAAAACTACAAAAAGCTAGGCAAAGAACAACAAGACAGAAGAGGGCAGGTCAAACAATCATCAGTGTCTACACAGGGATTGGGAATAGTTTGTATTCTCACCAACCAGAAAGGCCTCACTTATGCAGAATTAAGTAGAGGATTTAGATAGGTCCCCTTAGGACAAAAAAACAAACTATAAAAGAATTTTTTTTCTTCTTGGATATATTCGAAGTCAAACAAAATGTTTTCTCTTCAAATGATGCTGTTTAAAAAAAAAAAAAAATGAAAAGAGTAGCTATAGAATGAGAGAAAATGTCTGCCAAAAAAAAAAATCCTACAAAAGACCTGCATCTATAATATATAAGGATTTTTTACAATACAATAATAAAAAGACAACCTCCCCCCCATATAACTTAACAAGTTATATGGATAGCAAGTAAGCACATGTAAACAGCATCATTTATCATTAGGAATACTCAAATCAAATGACAATCAGATACCGCAACCCATCAATTAGAATGACTAAAATTAAAAAGGCTCATCCAAGTGTTTGCAAAAATGTAGAGCTTGGAACTCTCATATACTGCTGGTGAGAATGTAAAATGGTACAATTGTTTTGGAAAACAGATTAACATTTTCTTAAAAAATTAAAGATAATGCCCATATAATGACCCAGCCATTCCACAGTCTTACAAGAGAAATGAAAGCAGATCACAAAAAGCTTATGTGCAAATGTTAATTATAATTTTCTTTGCAAACCAACTTCCATCTATAGGGACTAGCTAAACATGTGGTCTATCATACCATACAATATGAAATCTACTCAGCAATTTAAAGGACCTATCATTGCTATATGCAGCAACATGGATGAAACTCAAACAGTTGTGGTGATTGAAGTAAGCCAGACACACACAAAATGAAACACAAATTTTATAACTCCATTTACACAAAATGTTTAAAACTATTGTAGGGGCTCAGAATAAACTGACCCAAGATCTGCCAGTTTGGTATGTGGATTATTTCAAGCTGAAAACAATCAAGGCCCAAAAGACTCAGGAAGAAACTTTCACCTTCCCACTAACTCCCTAAAAGAATTTAGATACCTCTAAGGAAGGAACTATCACCATAGATAAGTATATTATAATATGAACTAGGTATGGTAAACATTTGTTTACCATTTACTCCTTGTCATCTTCCTGTGAATTGCTTTCCTTCCCTTTAATGTCCCAGAGCCCTATCCCTTCTCCTTAGTTCAGGATGGCATATATACCCCATTTGCCTGTCTTGGGAATCTCTCATGTTTATGTGGATTCCCCATGCTTAAGTAATTAAATTTTATTTTCTCCTATTAACATGTCTTATGTCAATTTAATTCTTAGAACAGCCAGAGGAATCTTGAGGAATAGAGGAAAACTTTTCTTCCCTAACAATACAAATTAATCTATTGTGACAGAAAGCAGATCAGTGATTGTCTGGGGATAAAGTGGGGGAGGCAGAGAGAAGGAAGGATTACACCAGGTCAGGAGGAAACTTTAGCCAGTGATGGACATGTTCATTATCTTGATTGTGGTGATAGGTTCATAGGTGTGTTAAGACTTGCCAAATTTTGTAGATTAAATATATATTGTTTACTGTATACCAATTATGCTTTGATAAAGTTGTATAAGAAGGTAATGGTTGTAAAACAAAAGTGCAGGTGTTATATGCACCTGAGGGCCCCAGTTATTAGATATTGGGTGGTGTGAGGAAGGAGGGAGGTAAAGAGGAGAAAATCTGAATACACAAATCCCTGGAAAGCACTTCATTACTGTTTTATATTTTACAGCTCTAGTGATCTTTTCTTCTCCTTGAATTTTCCCAAATCATTTTTAAAAATTTCAAACAATCTGCATATGTGGATATTATTTTATTGACCAGCATTCCCTTTTCTTTACTTCTTTATAAATTCTAACAAAACACTACAGAGTCATAATTACTTTTGAACTGTAACATTAATGTCTTCCACTTAGATGATAAGTTCTTTGAGGCCAGCGTTAGTGACTTTCTCAGCTCTCAAACTCCAGCAAATACTCCCTTGCTCAAAGTAAATTTTCAGTTTATATTTGCTGATTCTTTGACCAACTATATAAGAAAGTCAGTCATTCCCAATCTTCAGTTTTCAGTGACTTGTCTTTGGTTCTTTATGGAAAACATTATTTCTTTGACTTCCCCTTGGTTTTAGAAAATCATTTTTATACTAAGCTTTAGTCACCTTTTTCCTTCTTACAATATGAGGTATTCTTGTCTGTTCAACTTCAAATTAACAAGCCTAATTAATATATTTTCTACTCCAACAATTAGAGAATATAACCCAAATTAAAACAAGTTCCATGATGTTTGAAATTATTTCAGCATAGGGTTGTGCAGGTAAGACTAATTTATCTGAGTAGCAGATAATTTTAAGATGTAAGAAGAAAGTTTAAAAACCATGAAGAAATAAGCCTAACAAGGAAATATGAATTCAAAACTAACAAAAAATTTGAGATTCAGAAAAACATTTTTGAAGAGGTTGAATATGCATAGAGATTGACTTCATATAGTGATTACTTTTAGTAAGACTGCATTTAAGTTGTGGACAATTTCTAACATAATCAAAAATGTAAATCACCTTATTTGCATATATTAGATATGTGATTAATGGAGCCAAATTTATAAATTTAGTAAATAAATAGGCTTATATTGTTTCAAGGCAACTGAGATTTTTTTAAAGATTTTATTTATTTATTTGAGAGAGAGAGAGCACACAAGCAGGGTGAAGGGCAAAGGGAGAAGCAGGCTCCCCAAGCAGGCTCCCGAATTGAGCAGGGAACTCAATGTGGGACTTGATCCCAGGACCTCAGGATCATGACCTGAGCCAAAGGCAGATGTTTAACCAACTGAGCCACCCAGGCACCCAAGCCAACTGAGATTTTGAAAACATTAACCTTTTCTGAATTAATCACCATAAGCAATAGTATTGATGTGCAGTTGAACACTTTTTCTGAAAGCAATAATTGTATCTGTTTTAACAATGATAGATACTTCTTATACATCAAAATTTAATTTATCACCCTTTCTATATATATATGTGTGTGTGTGTGTGTATATATGTGTGTATATATATATGTGTATATATATGTACATATCTCTATCTGTGTATCTATCATATTGTAAAACTGGGCAAATTACTCAGATTATCAAATCAAAAAGGCTTTGCTGAAGGTTAGCTAGATATTCAGGAAGAGTGTGTGCTTAGCTTTCACTTCTATTAGTTGCTGTTAACTGCATTTTGTGTGCAGACTCTTAAAATGGGAAGAGTCAGAGCACAGCTATGTCTTTGACCTAACTTAGTAGTTCCTCCCTGTGCTTTGAATACTATAACCTTTTATTTGCTATGTCTGGATTAATAGCTCTGTTGCAATAACAAACTAAAATGTTCTCCAGGCAACTTCAATATCCTAAGGAAAACATAGCCCAAGCAATCTATTTTCTGACACTCGTTTACACTTGCTCATCTACAGTGATGGAAAAAGTGACAGTATAGATCTGTAAGTGACAGATTCCCAGCCAGGTCTGTTTCCTCAGCCCCAGCATCACTCAGCAACTCAGACCAAAGAATTTGCAGTTGGCATCCTCTACATATAGACACAGGTCCAACTTTAAACACGTTTTGTGAAAATCAAAATGACACAAATGTCCTAAGAATCCATATATGAATAGAAAGCCCTTGCAAAATAGCAAGAAATAAAGGGTAACTCTCCCAGATCATACTCCCTGATGTGTCAGCTTGTCTGAGCTAAATCAGATGATTCCTATTACATATAAAGTCTGTTGTTGCTCCACGTACTGAAACACATCCACAAAATCAAAAAGATGCCAGGAAGAGACATCAAATAAAATTCCAAATAGGAGGTAATCAGTGAATTGATAAGAATCAAGCTAGGCAATTCTGTACCATGTATATGATGAGAGATGGTAAGACAGTGATAATAGAGTCAGATGACAATAACTGATTAAAGTAAACAAGTTAATATTTCAGAATAATTTGTTTAGCAATGTTACACAAATCTCTGAACTAGAAAAGACAAAGCATCTTCATAATCTAATTACTTCAAAAATTCGATTAACATAACAATCCAATCCTGTTGTTTGTATGCTATCATTACTGAGAGCTTCAGTTGCTATGGTGGCAAAATTATTAGAGAAACTAGCTGTTCATTTTTGGGATAGCAAAAAGTTTTTTGGGATAACACACAGAAATTAAATATTTTGATTGAATAAAAATGGTTGCTGTAATATCTTAGTATGCAAAAGAAATAGTCTATAAATAATCCCAAGAAAAACACTTCTAAGTAAAAAAATGATATTTACAGTGGAATGAAACATTAAAAACCTTATGATAAGAACAAAAAATACAAAATATCAAACAAAGGGCAACTGCAGTGTCATTTGTAATACTTTCTGGTATTTTAGCTTAGTCCTAAAGTTAATATTCTAAATGTGCATGCCTTATATATGGTATGTACTCAATAAATCTCCATTGAATGATTGGAGAAGAAAAAAATGCTCATTTAAATACTAATAAAACTTGAATTTATATTTGTTTTTTTTTCCATTGGTATTGAGTTTCAGAATGCAGTTGTGCTGTTATATTTTCATATAATCTAACAGAAGTTGGATATGAGTTTTCGTTTTAAGTCATTAAACATATTGAAATATTACAGTAGACAATTTTTTAAATAAATATCTGTAAGGAATATAATCAATATATCATAGATTTTAATTTTTTTTTGTTTGAGGTCATTGGAGTTTAATCCTGGCCTAGATCTATTTTATTAACTAAAGGCAAAATATTGATTAAAACTCCAAGAAGAGCTATAGGGATAAGACTTATGTAATGTGGGGATTAATTTAGTAACTCACAAATCACATGCTACCCAAAAGCTTACTTTTCAAAGAAACTTGATAAAACATTTTATAGGCAATAAAGATTGCCTTAGTTTCAAAAGAGAATTGTAAGTAAAACTTGTATGACACATTCTCTGTCCAAAAGAAAGATAATTAGCATTTCTGGAAAACAAATATTTTACTAAACAAAACACTAGACACTGTATATCTATTAACTCTTCCTTAAAAAATTTATTAACTATAGTTGTCATACAAGGTTTTATTAGTTTCAGAGATATAAAATAATGACTCAACAATGTTATACACTACCCATTGCTCACCATAAGTGTAGTCACCATACAATACTATTAAAATATTATTGATTATTAATTTCCTATGTTTTACTTTTTATCTCCATGACTTATTTTATAACAAGAAGTTTGTACCTCTTAATTCCCTGCACCGATTGCATCCATCTTCCTACCCCTCTTCCTTCTGGCAACCACCAGTTTGTTCTCTGTATTATGAATCTATTTCAGATTTGTTTGTGTTGTTTTTTAGATTTCATATATAAGTGAAATTGTATGGTATTTGTCTTTCTCTAACTGACTAATTTCACTTAGCATAATACCCTCTAGATCTATACATGTTGTTGCAAATGGCAAGATTTCATTCTTTTTTATGGCTGAGTAATATTCCATTGTATATATAGTTAACACAACTTTATTCATTCATCTATCAGCAGATACTTAGGTTACTTCCATATTTTAGCTATTGTGAAGAATATTGCAATATACATAAGAGTACATATATTTTTTGAATTAATGTTTTCATTTCCTTTGAGATAAATACCCAGTAGTGCAATTATTGGATCATATGGTATTTCCATTTTTAATTTTTTGAGGAAACTCCATACTGTTTTCCATAGTGGTTTGTACAATTTACATTTCCACCAACAGGGCACAAGTGTTCCCTTTTCTCTGCATCCTTGTCAACATTTATTATTTCTTGTCTTTTTGATAAAAGCCATCCTGACTGGTGTATGGTAATATTTCATTGTGGTTTTGATTTGCATTTCCCTGATGATTTGTGATACTGAGTTTGCATGTATTAACTCTTAATTCTTACCATAATTCTAGATATTTTCCCCATTTTCTTTTTCTGGTGGGGGGGAGGGGCTTTCTAAATTGCTCCCCAAGCAATCTGCCTTTAGATTCTATGCAATACTCTAAACTTCCCCTAGGTTATTCGAGTTTATGAGGTGGGAGGGAGACATCAAGTTGTCTAAGCACCTATATTTTTGGCGGAGATTTTTTTTCATACGTTTTAAACTTTCCAATGGGTGAAAACTGTAAGCTATTTTTTGGCAATGCAATTCCTGTATAATACCTCTATATTTCAATATTCCAATGATATATAATTTGAGGCATTTTAAAAGCATTATTAAGTGGCATTACTATAATTCAGTTTGGGGCACAGTGATATGTTTCATAGCATCTCTGGGAGACATCATGTGCTCATTAGAAGGGAAATATTCTGACATCAATACCTTTAGGCAGCTTAGTAGAGAGAGAGATGCATTTGAATACGAGTCCCATAATACAGACAATCATAGCTGCATTTCAAGTTCAGAAAGATGGAACGGCTCTACTTCTAAATAAAAATAGATATTTGTCAGAAGGTTTAAAAATACATGTTCATCAAAAGCTACAATTTTCAGAAAACCAGAAAAATAATCCAATATAATCCAAATAAACACTCCTGTCTGTCACATAACCTTTAATTATAATATGGCAACTGTAATTTCACCTAATTAGAAAAGGTGAATCCAATTTTGAATTGCAAATTATCCCTTTTATGAAAGCTCAAAGTAAAGCATTCTCAGACTGACAGACTCAGTATGGATTGAGGTGCCCTATGATGTGACGTTTTTGATTAATCAGTGAGTTATTCCAAAAGGCTCTTATATGGAACCATTCATTGGTTTTAATATTAGTAGATACAGCTTTCCAATTAATACTTGTATTATAATACATGAAAGTTAGCATTCTAACCCTCTCCAACCTCCCTGAAATTCCGTTTTCTCATTTATAAATAGGGACAAAAATACCCACATTTTAATGAAATAACAAGAATTAAATGAGAAGCCACAGGAAAACTGTTGGGTGAGCACTCAATGTATCTTAACTAACTTTAATTGCAATTAATTTAACGTTGTATGCTTTGGAGGATAGATAATTCTACTAATAATTAAAAAACTCTTTATTAAAAATAAAAGCTTAGATCATTTTCTAGTTTTAGGATCTGCAGAGATTGAACTCCTCTTGGTTGATTATACAATTTTATTGACTGAAAAGAAAGTGAGAAAAAGAAATGTTAAATGTCTAAGATTTTAAAAATAACCAGCTACTCCAAATTAATTTTGGTTGAACAAAATATAGTTTTAAAATATGGATGTAAATAAAACTTCCAGCATTCTATTCAGAGTAGCAAGCAAGGGACATTTTTGAGAAAGAATTCAATATAAAATTAGAAATATGATTCTATATTCTAAAGGAGTAGTCAAGGCTTCAGATTTAAGCCACTACAAAAATCTACAAAAAAATAATGTCTTAAAGTTAAAATTATTTATTAAAAATATGTGTACTAATCCAACTCACAGAACCTCTGACCAAAAAAAGACAGATATAGAAATATTTTGTCTACAGTCTGCAAACACAACACAAAAGAATGCGAGGGTTTTTTTCATTTTCTCTTTACTAGTCTAGAGAAGACTTTAAAACATTATCAATGCATAATTTCTTAGTTTTTGATATAGCTAAGTAGTGTAGAGAAGTGAATCTTACTAAGACCTTTGATCTTATAATGTACTGATTTTATGGTTCCTATACTTAGTGAGAATGAGATATAAAACAATACCAACAAGGAAGCAAACAGGGATCTATTCCCAAAAGTTTCTCATTAGTGGTTCCAAGAGAATAGAGGGCAGACCTAAAGAAAAAGACTTAGTTATCGTGTGAGTGTGTCATCAGAACTCAGTTCAATGTGTTCTTTTTCTAAAATAATTTCAAGAGAATTCTAGAAAGTTCTCACCACTGTTGTGGAAGGCATTTTGGAGAAAATTAGCAAGAAACAACAATTGTGCAAAAGGAGTTGTGGGCATTTAAATATTCAAAGAGTGTTAGAACTTTTCAGTTTTCTATTGTGCATGTATTTGGGCAATGGAATTTAAACAGATTTTAAAAACATATAGTTTATTCATTTTATAGTGAATATAAAAAGATTTTAAAGGCTGAAGCTTGAAGAACTACCTAGAAACCTGTTGAACTCTAACAGATACATGTAGATTATGTACAGTGACACGAAGAATCAAAATGATGCTAGAAAGAAATATTCTAGACAGGAATACAACAAACTAGTCTCACAACTTCTGGCTAAGAATCTTAGCAATGTTCTCTAGAGAAAGACTTGTAAGGTGCATGGCAACACATTTCAATAACTACCTATATGCATAAACTGTCTCTGTTCATTCTAAATATTTACCAATGAAACTTGAAAGCACTAAATAAAAACAGTCCTCCTTAAGATTTTACTAACTATAGCATGAAAGTTTAATTAAGATCAACTTGTCTATGGTCTAGTATAAATGGAAAATTGCACAATGGATCGAAACAAGAAAAATTTAACCTTCCACCCTCAATACCAGGCCAAGAATAGGTGAAAACATTAAACTTCAACTAACTTACAAATTTGTTTTGTCCCACTAAAAACAAGAAATTGATTTGACATTTCTAATTATTAGGAAATTAATCAATTGTTTTGATATCATGGTGATATATAAATGCTTAAGTATTGATAGATTTGGAGCTGACAACCTTGACGGATTTTATGTTTGCTTACAATGATAAATAACATGGTTATTTCCATGTTATTTTACAGGATTGGCAGATAAGAATCATATTCTGGTCACATTAGCAATCTCAATAATTCTGTTTCACTTCTTATTTAGCCACTATCTCATTATTCAATTCCATTGAAATTACTTGCATTGGGACTAAGAAGGTCTGATGACTATTTTGCAGAGCACTCGCAGTTGAGAGAAAGAAACTGGTAGAACTCTTTCTTGTGGGGTCTCCAAATATATTTTATTCCCTAAGGATGATAGGCTTTCTATATAATAAATACACTCTTTTATTCACTTTTTCTCTGAATACATTCCATAGCTTATCCTACATAAAATAAAGAATATCATCATGGAAGCCAAGAACAAGTTCATTTTTCTACTTTAAGGCTAACTTATGGTTTTTAATCATCTTGCAGCCATTGAACAGAATCCTGACTGGAATTATGTGACTGGATCTTTTTGACGTTCCAATTGACAGAAAAATTAATTTTGGTTTTGTTTTTCCCCCTCCATGCACCTATATTAAACATAAAAATGAAACCGGTAAAATGATATGAAGCAGAAGCACACTCACAAAAATTTTCCATATCGTTGAGGTTTGCCTTGTTATGAGTTCTACATGCAGAACAGAAGCAATATCGGTGTTACTGCATAAAGTTCTTTAATAAAGTGTCTTCAACAAGTATATACTTTTTTCATAGTCACAAGAACATTACCAGTCTACAAATGGGAGGTGATGACAGACGATTATGAGGTATAAAATATAAATGTTCATAATTTCTTCTCTGCTGAGGTGATGAATCGGCACAATAAAATATTCAGTCCTAAATTTTAGCTCAGATTGTGTTGCGAAGTCTAAGCAGTCCCCAATCCAATTTTATACATATGTAGAATTTATTTCTAATAACAATGGTGATCCCCCAAATTTAATTTGCAATGTTCAGCCAGTTGATTTCTTGTTGAAACAAAAGTAGTTGTACATACTTTTGAGGATATAGGCTTCAATGCAACTTATGAAAATAGCACCTCGATGAAAATGAAATTATCCAGTAACACCTGACATGATATAGCTATCCAAGTACACTCAGAAGATTTCGAGAAAAATAAGAGGGGATTATAATCTTTAGAAAGAACACACACACACACACACACACATATAAATTTGTCATACCAAATAATCCCACACTTGGACTGGCATGCAAAATACAATAATGGAGCAGGAAATAAATTGTTATAAAGCTACCCTTATATTCCCTAATATCCCAAGTTGTGAACAATGGCAGTGAATGCCAAAGCTTTGTAATAATCCCACAAATATAAGCAAATTCATGGGCATCACCAGGAAATTTGAGACAATCGAGCTATATCTCAATTGTGGATCTTTCTTCTCATCATGTCTTATTCCTTAATTCAAATCTCATGAATAATTTGGGAGTCTGATTTAATACAATTCTGATTTCTAATGCTTAAGGCATGTCTCTTTTCTGGCCTGTACTTTACCTAGACTAATAAAACAAGTGTACTTATCCATTTTTACTCACCATTCTTGTTGTTGTTGTTGTTTTATAGATTGCATTATGTGTCATGTTGGAGGCAAAAGTTTAAAAAAACGTTAAGCTATTTTTTTCCTTACACTCATATTTAAGAAGTCTATGTATTTGAATTAAATAAAAATGTTTTATTTTGCTTAAACCTTGTTTTGTAACTACTTCAACTATAAAGAAATTAAAAGTAATATGAAATTTGAAGAAAAGTGGAAATATATATATAATTATTTGATTCATCAGGGTATCGGTAGAAAGCAGAAATTATCTCAGTTGTTTTAACAAATAGAATTTAATACAAATAATCGTTAACTAGGGATTGAACAACAGAAAAGGCAAACTGCGAACAAAACAGAAATGTCATGAGGTAGCAATAAGAGCAAGCAGGGCTTATGCTGCCCTGTGTCTGGGAAAACAAAGAGTTCAAAACTATTAAAACTTACAGATTTAGAGAAAAGGTCCCCTGGAGTTGAAATTCAGACCTTTGAGAAAGAGCCTGGGACTTGTGTCTCTGAGATTAGGGAGATGCTCTGTGGGTGTAGCACACAGACCTCAGAGGAACATGCATCAAGCAGATGATACTGATGTCCCTAAAAGTCTTCAAGCCTGGTTTGGTAAGTATTAGGGGTGGGGCTGAGAAATAAAAGCTGGAATCAACTGTCACTGTGAAGAAGTTTTGGTAGGTGTGACTGACAGGAACAGAAAGCAAGTAGGAAGCACATATCAGACCAATCCTTCTTCCCACTGCACTCTTCTCAGTGCCCTCTATTGACAGAACCTAAAGGGAAAACCAGCTGGCAAAGCAGAAATGAGGTTTGCTCATCTCAAACCTAGACTTACAAAGATTTTAGAAAGATGACTTTGAAGCTGAGAGAACAGGGAATATTGTGACCATTATGTCAATATTCAACAACTTAGAAGAAATGGGAAAATTCTTTGAAAGACACAACTAAAAAAGTACACTCAAAAAGAACAGGTAATCTGAATAGTTCTTTATGCATTGAAGAAATTAAATTTGTAAAGCAAAACTTCCCCATAAAGAAAACTCAAGAGCAAGATAACTTCACTGGTGAATTCTATCGAACATTTAAAGAATAAATAATACCACTTCTACACAATCTCTTTCAGAAAATTAAATAGGAGGAAATTCTACGAGGCCAGCATTTATACCAAACAAGGAAAAGACTTTAAAAGAAAACATGATAACCAAGTAGGGGTTAGCCCAGGAATGAAAGTGGGTTTAAATTCAAAAATAAGTCAATTTCATTCACCATATTTACCAATTAAAAAGATGGACCATAGGATTATCTCAATAGACAGGAAATAAGCATTTGACAAAATCCAACATTCATTCTTGTTATAAACTCAGAAAACCAGGAATAAAAGGGAATATCCTTAGCCTCATGAAGGTCATCTATGAAAAATCATGCAGCTAACATCATATTTAATTGACTGAATGCTTTCACTCTAAGACTGGGAACAAAACAAAGATGTCCACTCTCTCCAATTATTTTTTTATTTTTTATTTTTTTAAAGATTTTATTTATTTATTTGAGACAGAGAGAGAGAGAGCATGAGACGGGGGAGGGTCAGAGGGAGAAGCAGACTCCCCGCCGAGCAGGGAGCCCGATGCGGGACTCAATCCCGGGACTCCAGGATCATGACCTGAGCCGAAGGCAGTCGCCCAACCAACTGAGCCACCCAGGCGCCCTCTCCAATTATTTTTAACATTATGCTGGAGGATCCAGCCAGTGCCATACATAAAGTACAAAGGGGAAAAATTTCCCTAGTGTGAAAAGAAGATGTGAAATATCCTTTTTCACAGATAACATCATTTTAATAAGAAAATTAAATGGGTGTACAAAAACTAAAAGCTAAGGGAAGTAATATGTGACTTTGTCAAGCCTGTAGAATAAAGATCAATATACAAAAGTGAATTGCATTTCTAAGTCCTAAAAATTAAAAGTTGGAATTAAAATCTAATGAAACAGTATAAGTTACAATAGCATAAAATAACACGAAATACTTGAGGATAAATCTGACAAAAATATGTAAAATCTGAAAACTGAAAATTACAAGACATTACTAAGAGAAATGAAAGAAGACCTAAATAAATGGAGATATACAGCTTGCTTATTGGCTTGGAAACTCAATATGGTTAAGAAATCAATTCTCTTCAAATTAATTTATAGTTTCAACATCATTCCAATCAAAACAGCTACAAGTAGGAATTGACAATCTGATTCTAAAATTAATGTGATAATGTATCAAATAGTTAAAACAACTTTAAGAACAAAGTTGGTTGAGCAACAAAATGATTTTGACTTATTTTAAAGCTACAATTACCTACAGCACGTAAGTGGCATCAATACTGAAAAATAGACCAAGGGAACAAAATAGAGAGTCCAGAAATAGACCATCTCATAAATTAACACCTCATTTTTGGCAAAGGTACAAAGTTAATTCATTAAAGAAATAATGATCTTTTCATCCAGTGATGTTGGAACAACTGTATATTCATATGGTAAACAAAAAAACCTTGATTCATTCCTGAACCATCAAGAAAAGATAATTCAACATACATCATAGTCCTAAATATGAAACCCAAAACTACAAAACTTCAAAAAGAAAACAGAGTTCTTTTTGACTCTGTTAAGCTATGATGTTTTAGATATAACACCAAAGCATATTTAAAAGAAAGACTTGAAAAATCAGACTTCATAAAATTTTCACTCTTCTAAAGACATCGTTGAAAGAACAAAAAGAGTCATAGATTAAGGAAAAATATTTTTCAATTCTATATCTGACAAAGGACTTGTCTCCAGAATATGTGATGAACACTTAAAATTCAATAATAAGTAAACATGCAAACTGATTATAAGAATGGAAAAAATATTTGAGCAGAGACTTCACCAAAAATACATATCTGGAGGAAAATATATTGATTTTTGGGGGGTGGGGCAGAGGGAGAGGAAGAGAAATAATCTTAAGCAGGCTCCCTGCCCAGCACGGAGCCCAATGCGGGGTTTGACCTCATGACCCTGAGATAATGACCCGCCCCCAAATCAAGAGCCAGTTGCTTAACCAACTGAGCCACTCAAGGCACCCTGGAAAATGTATTGATTTTTGAAAAAGAAATAAAAGAGGACATTTAAGAACTTTGTATTAGAATGCAAAGAAAATGTATGAGAAATATTTAAGTTCTGAGAACTAAGTCAAATGAAAAGTATTTTTGCGGGGCACCTGGGTGGCTCAGTCATTAAGCATCTGCCTTCGGCTCAGGTCATGATCCCAGGGTTCTGGGATCAAGCCCCACATTGGGCTTTCTGTTCAGCGGGAAGCCTGCTTCTCCCTCTCCCACTCCCCCTGCTTGTGTTCCCTCTCTCGCTGTGTCTCTCTCTGTCAAATAAATAAATATTTAAAAAAAGAAAAAGAAAAGTATTTTTGGATAAAGCAGCAAAAATGCTAAAATATTTTTAATAAATTGAAAACTCACTATGGCACATACACTATATGAGCTCAGAGAGTGTTTTGTCTAGTTGTAAGTCATTGAATATATCTTAATTACACAAGATGAACATTTTGTGATTATTATTGTTGTTGTTATTCTGAGTTCCTCGTTCACTTTCAGGAAAAAAGAAAATGTCCTAATGCTTCCTTCTCAAGCTTTATGAGAGAATTCCATAAAGTGTCAAGATGTCTAAGAGAAACCTCCTATGGAGTAGATTGTTGATTCTGAATGCCCTAAATTAATTTTTCTCCACATCATCTGCTTAACTCTGGATCAGAATCACCTGGGGCACCTACATAAACTCCAGATTTATCAACTCCACTTCATATCCTGTTTCTTATAGCAGACTGCTTATGTTGTTCTTTACGGTATTCCCAGTCAGAACACCGATGTCTGTAATATAATTGGTGATGCTCAAAAACACATGTGTTTATTGACTGAAAAAAAAATCCTCTTCTATTTATACCTCACAATTTTCTTTTCAAATATGTATTTTTGCCATGGGAATTCAGTTTGACCAAGAATTATAATCCAGAATATTCTTATGTTTTTTACCACTGAAAGTTAGAGTTTATAGTAGAGCTATATCAGGATCTAAGGAGTAAGAACCTGATTCTAAGGGTCTTAGAAGCTGTGTTAGCCCTTTTTAGCTGGAAAATAGGTCTCCAACCAAAGATGACAATCAGAATATCATAATCCTTATGACAAAAGAAGCAGAGAAAAAATTGAATAGGAAATTTGTTCTATGCCTTGGATAATTATTAAAATTATTGTTTCTGTGCATTTTTGACCCAGTTTTTCACCTAATGAGTACTTAAAAATTTAGAAAGTTCTAGCTGGTCAGAGAAAGAATTCCAAGAACAGAGTAAATCCCAGGGAATTTCTTAGTCTAGTCAACCCTCTGTACTTTAAGTCCTAAATATTTTCTAATTAAGAAGAGAAGGGCTATCTGCATGACAGATTTGAAAATATGTCTTCTCATAAGAATCACCAGGACCTCACATATTCTAAGTCCCCACACCATCATCATTGAGATGGAATTTTAAGAAAGTGGCTCAGTATCTGTTGAATCACCAGCACTCCCACCATCAAATGATTTTAAGTTTGGAAAATATTATACTACAGAGTTGGCCCTCTTCTCTTTATTCTATTCTCTTCCCACCCCCAACTTTTCCACACAACCACTATCTCTAAAAACACAATGTAGCTTTACTCAATTTTACCAAATTTTATAAATTTTATATTTTGCAAGTATAATTGATACACCAATAAACTGTGCATATTTAGATCATGCAATTCAGTAAGTTTTGACATATTTATATTCTCATAAAACTGTCAGCACAATCAAGATAATGAACAGATCCATTATTCCCAAATGTTCTCGCATGGTCTTTTGTGATTCCCTACCTCATCCTTTCTCACCCACCTTCATAGGAAATTACTCACTCCTTTCTGTCATGATAAATTAAGTTGCATATAATAATAAGTTGTTAATCATATTATATAAATACAATATAAATTAGTTGTATTTTATGTAAGTGGTATGATAGAATATGTAACTCTTTAGTCTGACTTCTTTCAGTCATCGCCATTAATAGAGATTCATCCAGGCTATTTTATCAAGGGTTCATTTCTTCTTATTGCTGAGTAGATTTCATTGTATGGATATGTCGCAATTCTTTATTCATTTCCCTGTTGATGCTTTTCTTCCCAATTCTGGCTAACATAAAGCTGCTACACACCTTGTGTACAAATCTGTGTTTGAATATATAATTTATTTCTTTTTGGGTTAAACACTAGGGGAGTGACTGACTGGATCATATGATAAGTTTACTTTTTTTAAATATTTCAAGTTTTTATTTAAATTCTAGTAAGTAGCTTATTGTGTAATATTAGTTTCAGGAGTATAATTTAGTGATTCATCACTTACATATAACACCCACTACTCATCACAACAAGTGCCCTCCTTAATGCCCATCACCCATTTAGCCCAGCCCCCTGCCCACTTCCCTCCTGCGGCCCTTAGATTATTCTCTATAGCTAATTGTCTCTTACAATTTGCCTCACCCCCCCTTTTTTTAAGAACTCTCACACTGTGTTTGTACCATTCTATAAACAACTGTACTGTTTATATTCTAATCAGGAATGTATAAGAGATCCAGTCCCTCCTGATATTCATGAACACTTGGTGTTATACACTAAATATTTATGCTCTCCCTAAAATTCATATGTTGAAACCTTCCCTCACAATGTGATGGTATCAGGAGGTGGGGCCTTTGGGAGGGAAGTAGGCCATGAGGGTAGAGCCCTAATGAATGTAATTACTTAGCACCCTTATGAAAGGGACCCCAGAGAGCTCCCTCACCCTCTTTCCATCAGGTGAAAGTACAATGCAAAGTGGCAACCTAAAAGAAGAGCCTCACCAGAACCTGATAATGCTGGCCCCTGATCTCAGAATTCTAGTCTCTAGAACTGTGAGAAATAAATGTATATTGTTAATACACCATCTAGCTTGTGGCACTTTGTTATAGTAGCCCAAACTGACTAAGACACTTAATATAGTCATTCTTCAGTTTCTTCCATTCTAATACATGTGCAGTGGAGACTAATTGTGAATTTAATTTGCACTTCCCTAAGGATTAATGATCTTGAGCATCTTTTTATGTGCTTATTTCTGTGTGTGTATGTGCATATATTCATTTGTCTTAAATTTGAAATGTCACATATTTTCTCACAAATTTTCTTTTATTCTTTTAATGAAAAGACGATTGAACTAGATTATCTAAATTATATTTTTCTGCTTACACTGTAGCAGTAATGCAATGAAAAAGAAGAAACTAGTATGAATACAAGTGATGTGTTCCTTTCCTCCACCCCTCCTTTTTTCTCCCCAAGCCCATCACATACATGCTAGGACATACACCTCTTCAATCACTCAGTAACCAGTCTGTCACTTTGAAAGCTGAACGTCGCTCCCCTGCTTTGCAGCCCTATTCACACCCTGCCTAAGTCAATCATAGTGACTCATGCAGTCCACAACGCAGAATCCCTTACATCTGTCAAAAGAACAAGAGAAAACAGGACTGCACATCTTAGGGAAGACTCAAGTTAAGGTCAAAATCATTCAAAATCACTTGCACTGTCTTTTTTTTTATACTTCTTTTTGAACATGCAAAGCCAAGTGGGTCTGAGAGGGAGAAAAGCTTCCTGTTCACTCCCAAATGCTCATATTCAGGAGTGGACAAAAATACTTTACTTTTTTTTTTTTTATGAGTTTATAGGAGAAGATATACAGAGAAGAGATTCAACACCTCCATCTCTGTCAAATGAAAAGCATTTTTAAAACAGTACTTAATAGTATGTATACCTATTAAGTGAAACAATTACTGACAAAAGCAGACATCTGCCATTGTCACTTAACTGAAAAACATCATTTAAAAGATTAGCTGTATTTTTGCACAGAGAATTTAAGTGAACATTATGTAAAGTGGCTAGAGATACACAGACAAAATTTTGAGAATAAAATTTTGAAATTTGTTGAAACAGGTAGTCATTGTTGTTTCTCTTTTTTTTTTAAGATTTTATTTTTTATCAGAGAGAGAGAGCACAAGTGAGAGAACACGGGCAGGGAGAGCGGCAGGCAGAGGGAGAAGCAGGCTCCCCACTGAGCAAGGAGCCCAATGCAGGACTTGATCCCAGAACCCTGGGACCATGACCTGAGCCAAAGGCAGAGTTTAACTGACTGAGTCACCCAGGTGTCCCGTCATTGCTGTTTCTTAAGTAAAATATTATTTTACTGACTAATATATTTTTTAAAAAAATGATTTGAATAGCTAGAATCTAGCCAAACCAAGCAGACCTAAAGGCTATGTCTTTTGGATCTATTAATAAGCAATTTTCCTTTCAATCTTCTTGTCTCATTTGGGTTTGGTATAGAATTTCTTTTATACGCCCCAGAGGAAGAGTCCTCCCTCCAAGTTTCATCATTTGTATTTGCAAGTCCTTTGTATAAACCTACAACCTGTAAAGTTTCCTATAACAGATACTAGAGTATGACTGCCATTACACATTTGTTACTTCAGGTCATTATTGCCAGGACAAAACAATTTGAACACAACTAAGTTACTAAAATAATGAATTTCATTTTTAAAAATGGAATTACCTGATCCTATAATCTGTTAGTTTCTAACTTTTTTGTGGGGACAACAAACTGCCCTGAATATCTGATTAATGCTTTGGTTCTTCTCCATAAGAAAAATCTATGTATCACATTTTGAATGTACATTGAATGTTAATATAATTTCAGCTTGTTTACAGAATGCTGAGTCTGTGGAACAGGCTTAACTAACTCCAGGACTGAACATCCAGGTGTATAAGTTACTCCCTACAAAAGGGCACTCAGGGGCGCCCTGGATGGCTCAGATGGTTAAGCATCTGCCTTAAGCTCAGGTCATGATCCCAGGGTCCTGAGATGGAGCCCCACGCCAGGCTCCCTGCTCAGTGCGGAGTCTGCTTCTCCCTCTCCCTTTCACTTACTCTCTCAAATAAAGAAATAAAATGCTTTAAAAAAAAAAAAGAGGACACTCAGATGTGGTGATGGTGAAGTGTGTGTGTGTTGCAGAGGTCAAGTGGGGATGGGGGATGGGACTGAAATCTAGCCTGCACTCTGCTCACCAACTCTTAGGGCAAAATGTTTATAGTAAAAAAAAAAATCTAATTTTTTATTCACACAGAGTCACAGTATATACTATGAGAAGTAGTAACAACCTCAATAATAATTGTTAATCAGTGAAGTTTTTTCCCTTTACTCAGTTTAAAATTATATAAATCTTGATCTAGACAAGATTTCAAGTTATATAAATGGCCGAGATAGTCTAAGCAGTCCTGACTTTCTTTAGTATCAGTTCCATATTTATTTACACAGCAGAATACTTAGTACATGGTAGCTAATAATAAATTCCCATTGAATTAAACTGCCAGGTGTATCTGTGTATGTGTGTGTTTGTGTGTATTTGTTTGCATAATGCAATTCGAACGAAAGTTATGTATCCTTTATGAAACCCAGATCTCTTCTTTGTGATATTTGTTACTCCTTGTTTATCTAACAGTATGTTTGTGTATTTTTATCCTATATCTAGAATTCTCTGTATCTTGAAGAAAGCTATACAACTAAGAATTTTAACTTATGAATTCAACTTATTTGCCATAAATTCTGAAAACACTGAAATTATCCTTTCGGATTCTTCTCCTTGTATTCAAATTATTGTAGTTAGGATTTGTAATATTACAGTATACAGATTAAGTTTATTCATAAAATTTACAAACAAATTTTACCCAGTTCCATTTGACTAGGTCTATGAGATACTGGGTAGTGGAAATGGAATATAAAAATAATTACCACCGAGGAAATTTTACTTTCATATTACACAATACAATTGTGTATAAATGTAATTCTTCTTGCTCTTGATATCAAAGGAAAACTTCGGGACAATACAAAAAATCACGAACAAACTTTTTCTCTCTGTATAAAAAAATACTATGTGGTTTATTTCTGGGCTTAGAAAACATTTTAGTGAATCAACTTTTAACCCCACATTAAGTGAAATATATATAAGTGTATATGTATGTGTGTGTGTGTGGAATGGAAAATGGACTTAAAAGTAAATAACAGAAAATGGAATGGAAAACAGACTTAAAAGTAAATAATAAAAAGCAGAGTACAATTAAAGGAAATAACTAAATAAGAAGTTCTTAGAATTGGCACCTACTGTAACAGAATTAGTATGTTGTCTATTTCTATGAAAATGTTGTGCTACAAAATCTTAGGTAGGATAATAATATAAGAAAAATAGAATTTCTCTGCTCTTTCTTCTGTCATCCTCCCAACTGCAAGTGTCCTTTAAAGTTATACCACCCTCAGTTTTCTATTTATAAATTACTTTTAATAGGTATCTTTTGGTTTTGCTAACCAGCCTCTATTCACTGAATGTTCAGTCATATCATCTTACACGTTCTCTGAGAAAATATTCCTTCCCCACTCTCTACCTACATGTGCTTTGAGAGGGACTCTATTGGATTAATAGAGCATATGATACACATTAATTCTGGCCACATTTATTGGTTTAGGATGGACATATGACATAGTTTGGGATACTAAACATACTATGGGTACTTTTATATATTTAACTTTAAATAGTTAACCTAAAACTAAACAAACATTTATTCACCAATGAGTCTATATTTGACAAATGCACTGCCAAGGTATCTTTCTTTCATACTATTCTCCAAATGTGTCATCTTAAGATATTTATTTCTTTCAAGTGAAGAGCAAAGCATATTGTAAATTGATCTGAATACATAGTTTTTCTGTAGTGGACTGGTTATAGTAATATCTCCAATTTGTACATACCTCCCTGTATTCTCCCTGACTCTGAGCTTGGCCATGAGAATCCCTTTGGCCAATGGATGGTAACAAATGTGACAAAAGCATACTTTAAAACTGTTCATACATCAGGTTTTGTTTTCTTGCTACTCTTGGAAACTTGCCTCTATGACAGTAAATCTTGTCTAGTGTGCTATAAGAAGTTACCCCAAACTGACAGGTTTAAGATGAGAGAAATTTATTCTCTTAAAATTTGAGAGGCCAGAAGTCCAAAATAAGCTTTTCCAGGCTGGCATCAAGGTGTCAGCAGGGCTGCACTCCTCCTGAGCTTCTAGGGGAGAATCTATTCCTTGATTCTTCCAGGTTCTGGTGGCCTCATCACTTTGATCTCTGCCTCCATGATCATATTGTCTCCTCTCTTCTGCATGAAATCTCCTGCCTCTCTCTTATAAAGAATTTATGATTCTATTTAGGGCCCACCCAGATAATCCAGGATAGTCTACCATCTCAATATCCTTTACTTAATCACAAATGCCATGTGTTGGTCACATAATACCACAGGATCCAGGGATTAGGATGTGGACATCCTTTGGGGTCCATTTTTCAGTTTATCACAGCATCCTTCTCTCATTGTTAACTTCAATAGATAGGATTACAAGTATTTACATTTTGTATGATATTTTATATATATATTTAAGTACCAATTTTTACAATTAGGAAGTTTCCCTCTATTCCCAGTTTGTAAATTTATTTATCGGAATGTGTTTTGAATTTTATCAAATAATTTCCCCATCTATTTACATAATTACATGATTGCTCTCTTTCAATGTATTTTTTGTGTTAAATAGGATTGATTTTTTTAAGTTTCTATTTCAATTCCAGTTCATTAACGTGCAGTGTAATATTAGTTTCAGGTATATAATATAGTGATTCAATGCTTCTATACAATACCCAGTGCTCATCATAACAAGTGCCCTCCTTAATCCCCATCACCTATTTTCCCCATCCCCTGCCCACCTCCCCTCTGGTAATCATCAGTTTGTTCTCTGGAGTTAAGTCTGTTTCTTGGTTTGGCACTTTCTCTCTCTCTGTCTCTTTTTTTTCCCCTTTGCTCATCTGTTTTGTTATTAAATTCCACATATGAGTGAAATCATATGGTATTTGTCTTTCCCTGACTTATGTTGCTCAGCATAATACTCTCTAGTTCTATCCATGTCATTGCAAATGCTGAGATTTCATTCTTTCTGATGGCTGAGTAAGATTCCATTGTATATATATACTACATCTTTATCCATTTGTCGGTTGATGATACTTGGGCTGTTTCTATAATTTGGCTACTGTAAATAATAGTGTTATAAACATCCAAGTGCATGCATCCCTCTGAATTAGTATTTTAGTATTCTTTGGGTAAATACATAGTAATGCAATTGCTAGAACATAGGGTAGTTCTATTTTTAACTTTTTGAGGAACCTCCATACTGTTTTCCAGAGTGGCTGCACCAGTTTGCATTCCCACTAACAGTGTAGGAGGGGTCCCATTTCTCTACATCTTTGCCAATACTTGTTGTTTCTTGTGTTTTTTTTTTATTTTAGCCATTCTGACAGGTATGAGGTGATATCTCATTGTAGCTTTAATGTGTATTTCCCTGATGATGGGTGATGTTGAGCATCTTTTCACATGGTTATTGACCATCTGTATTTCTTCTTTGGAAAAATGTCTATTCATATCTTCTGCCCATTTCTTAACTGGATTATTTGGTTTTGGGTATTGAGTTTTATAAGTTCTTTATATATTTTGGGTAGTAACTCCTTATCAGATATGTCATTTGCAAATATCTTCTCTCATTCTATAGTTTGCCCATTAGTATTATTCCCTTTGCTGTGCAGAAGCTTTTTATTTTGATGAAGTTCCAATAGCTTATTTTCACTTCTATTTCCCTTGCCTCAGGAGACTAGAAAGAAGTTGCCATGGCCCATGTCAGAGAGGTTACTACCTCTAGGATTTTTATGGTTTCAGGTCTGACATTTAAGTCTTTCATCCATTTTGAATTTATTTTTGTGTATGGTATAAGAATGTGATCCAGTTCATTTTTTTGCATGTTGCTGTCCACTTTTCCCAACATCATTTGTTGAAGATACTGCCTTTTTCCCATTGGATATTCTTTCCTGCTTTATCAAAGATTAATTGACCATAAAATTATGGGTTCATTTCTGGGGTTTCTATTCTGGTTATATTGATCTATGTGTTTATTTTTGTGCCAGTACCATACTGTTTTGATTACTGCAGCTCTGTAGTACAACTTGAAATCCAGATGGTGAGTCTCCAGCTTTGCTTTTCTTTTTCTAGGTTGCTTTGGCTATTTGGGGTCTTCTGTGGTTCCATACAAATTTTAAGACTGTTTGTTCCAACTCTGTGAAAAATGCTGGTGGTATTTTGATAGGGATTGCATTAAATCTGTAGATTTCTTTGGGTAGTATAGACATTTTAACAGTATCTGTTCTTCCGATCCATGAGCATACAATGTCTTTCCATTTCCTTGTGCCATCTTCAATTTCTTTCATCAGTATCTTATAGTTTTCAGAGTACAGATCTTTCACATCTTTGGTTAGGTTTATTTGTAGGTATCTTATGGTATTTTGTGCACTTGTAAATGGGATTGATTCCTTGATTTCTCTTTCTGCTGCTTCATTATCAGTGTATAGAAATGAAACAGATCTCTGTATGTTTTGTATCCTGCAACTTTACTGAATTTGTTTATCAGTTCTAGCAGTTTTTTGGTGGAGTCTTTCAGGTTTTCTATACAGAGTATCATGTCATCTGCAAATCATGAAAGTTTTACTTCTTCCTTGCCAATTTGGATGCCTTTTATTACTTTTTGCTATCCTAAACAAAGTAGGTTTAAGGAACCTACTTCACCATAATAAAGACCATAATGAAAATCCTACAGCTAATATTATCCTCAATGGGGAAAAACCGAGAGCTTTTCCTCTACCATCAGGGAAAAGACACGGCTGTCCATTCTCACCACTGTTAGTTAACATAGTACTGAAAGTCTGTCCAAATTTTTTCTTGTGGTTAACTTCAAATTTCATAGTGCTGTGGTCAGAAAATATGCATGGTATGATCTCAATCTTTTTTGTATTTGTTGAGGCCCTATTTCTGACCTAGTATGTGATCTCTTCTGGAGAATGTCCCATGTGCACTTGAAAAGAATGTGTATTCTGCTGCTTTAGGATGGAATATCTGTTAAGTCCAACTGGTCCACTGTGTCATCAAAACCATTGTTACCTTGTTGACATTCTGTTTGGATGATTTGTCCATTGATATAAGTGGGGTGTGAAAGTCTCCTACTATTATTGTGCTATTACCAATTGGTCCCTTTATGTTTGCTATTATTTTATATATTTGGGTACTCGCAAGTTGGGTGCAGAGATATTTACACACGTTATATCTTCTTGTTGGATTGTCCCCTTTATAATTATATAATGCTTTTGACTCTTTTTGTTTTGCAATCTTAATTTTAAAGCCAGTTTGTCCAATATAAGTATTGCTACTCGGCTTTAACATCCATTTGTGTGATAAATATTTCTCCACCCACTCACATTCAATCTGCAAGTTTCTTTAGGTCTAAAATGAGTCTGCTGTAGGCAGCAGATAGATGTGTCTTTTTTTTTTTAATCCATTGTGACATTCTATGTCCTTTGATTAGAGCATTTAGTCCATTTACATTCAAAGTAATTATTGATGGAAATATATTTATTGCCATTTTGTTACTTGCTTTGTCTTTGTTTCTGGAGATTTCTCTATTCCTTTCTTATCCTTGTTACTTTTGGTTTCTCCTTTGTACTCAAAGAGTCCCCTTTAATATTTATTACAGGGTTGGTTTAGTGGTTACAAACTCCTTTAGATTTTGTTTGTCTGGAAAGCTCTTTATCTCTCCTTCTATTCTGAATGATAGCCTTGCTGAGTAGAGGATTCTTAGCTGCAGATTTTTCCCATTCCGCACTTTGAATATATCATGCCACTCCTTTCTGTCTTGCTAAGTTTCTATTGAGAAATCTACAGCTAGCCTGATGGGTTTTCCCTTGTAAGTTAAAGACATCATTTGTTTTGCTGTTTTTAAGATTTTTTCTTTATCACTATATCTCGCAAATTTAATTATAACCTGTTTTGTCGCTAGTCTGCTTTTGTTGATTTTGATGGGCATTCTCTGTGCCTCCTGAATCTGGATGTCTGTTTCCTTTCCCAGATTAGGGAAATTCTCTGCTATAATGTCTTGGAATAAATTTTCTGCCCTGTTTTTTCTCTTTTCTTCTGGGACTCCTGTAATACGAATGTTATTATGTTTGATGAAATCAGTGAGTTCCCCAAGTCTATTCTCATGTTGCATAATTCTTCTTTTGTTCAGCTTCATTATTTTCCATTATTTTGCCTTCTAGTTGGCTAATTCATTCCCCCCCCTTCTTTTAGCATGCTGTTCATTGCATCAGGTCTGTTTCCCATCTTGTTTATTACATTCATCTCTGATTGATTCTTTTTTTAATTATTTTATCTCTGTAGTAAGGGTCTCACTGATGTCTTCTATTCTTTTCTCAAGCCCAGTGAGTAACCTTATGATTGTTACTTTAAATTCTCCATCAGGCCTGTTACTTATATCTGTTTCACTTAGATCTCTGGTCTGGCCTTATCTTATTCTTTCATTTAGGATAAACTCCTCCATCTTGGCATTTTGTCTAAGTCTCTGCCTTCTTTAGTATGTTAGAAAAGCCAGTTATGTCTCCTGCTCCTGAAAGTACTAGCCTTATGAAGAAAAGGTCTTATAGTGCCCAGGGCCTGGTGCTTAAGGGAATGTCTCTGGTGTATGCTGCATACTCTCTGCTGTGTTTTGGCTGCTCTGTGCTTTAGGCCAGTCATTTGCAGAAGTTCTCCTTGTCTGCTTTTGGCAGTTTTTGGTCCCTGGCCTGAATGTGGTGAGTTTTAACTCTGTGTGCTCTGGTCTGCTTGTGAAATGAGACCTGACACCAACTCCCCCAGAACTGAGGTCCTGCAGAGCTCTGGTTAGGAGATATAGTGTGGGCAGGGGTTTGTGCTGGTCTTCTGGGGTAGGGAGCTGCTGTGCTGGGACTGAGGCAAGCTTAACTGAGGAGGACAGTCCCACCAGAATGCAGGGGTGGGTGGGGCTTGGTATAAGCAAATTAGCCAGCCAGTATCCACACTGTGCTGCTTCTCAAAGGTGGCTCTGTGTTCATACGGAGAGATGGGGGAGGAAAATGACACCAGCCAACATTTTTGTTCCCAGAGAAGCATCTCCATGAACATTGACTCTCAGAGACATACTCCAAGAAGAGCAAATAATCTCCCTGCTGTGTGCCCCAGGAGTTCTTCAGATCACTCTTTCCACAGTGTCTGCCCCTGAGTTGTTCACCTGCCTTCTCTCCAGGAGCAGTGCAGTTTCCTCCTGGCTCCATCCCAGCTAAGCCCACTAGCCTTTAAATCTCCAGGCTTTAAGCCCCACTGGTTGCAAGAACTCACAAAATTCAGCCCCTCTCATTTTACAAGCCAATGGCTTTGGGGAAACATTCTCCTTGTTCATTCCCCTGTGTGCTCCTTTCCCTCTCATCCTTCTTAATGACCACAGCTCCCTTCCCTCCACAGCACCTGAGATGTTTCTCCCCTAAACCACATTTCTGCACTTCCTACCTTTCTTTGATGTGGCCTCTTCTTTCCCTTTAGTTATGGAGTTTGTTCTGTTAGTATTCAGGTCAATTTCTGGGGTATTTGGGATGACTTGATAGTTATCTAGTTGTCTTCATGGGAGGAGACAAGCCTAAGGTCCTCCTACTGTACCACCATCTCCCTCTCCACCAACCCAGCATTCCAGGTTTATACCTCACCAGTGAGTCATAATGTATTTTCTTTTATATATTTCTAGATTTAACTTGCTAATGTTTTATGTTGGAGTTTTTAATTTTTGATTAAGAAATTAGTTTCAAATTTTCCTTTTATAATATCTGTAAATTTTTGGTATCAAGGTCTTTCTGTTCATAGTAAAAGATGAGGAACAGTGCCCACTTTGTTTCTCTTTTGCAAGAATTTGTGTGTGGTTGATATGATTTTTTTCCTCAAATATTTATAATATTTCATATGTAAAACTGATATGGAGAATTTTCCCTGTGAAAATTGCTTATGATAAACTTAATACCAAGAATAAACAATTTTCAAATATTCAAATTTTCTATACTTTTTATCTGTTTTGGTAAATTCAACTTTTCAAAAAATGTATTTTTTATCTAAGGTGTCAAGTTTGTTAGCACATATTTGTTACAAGATGGTCTAATTATCTTTATTTCATATGTTTGCAATTTGTATTTTTTTCCCTTTTTTGTCAAATAATCAACTTTAGCTAAATTGGTTTTAATACATGTTTTTACATTCCTTGATTTTTATTATCTTTATAACTTGATTACTTCTATTTTCTTTGGAATGGGTTTGCATTTCTTTTTCTGTCACATTGAGCTAGAAGCTCAGGTCCATTAATCTCAACTATCTTTTTTTTTTTTTTTTTCTGATGAATATATAGGAAACTAAACATTTCCCTCAAAGCACTGCTCTAGCTGCATCTCATAAATCTAATGTGACATTACCTTATTATCATTCAGTTCAAAATATTTTCTAATGTATACTGTGAATTATTTGCTGCCCAATTGTTTTTACATTATTGATTTCCACTTATTTGGAAAACTAATCCATTTACATTTACTATAAGTAGTTTATGTTTGCCCTTTATTATTTTTACTTAAATAACCTGTTCCATATTTTTAAACTTTTATTTCTTGCATTGTTTTGGATTTTCCATCTATTTTGCTTTATTATTATTTTCCTTCTTCTAACATGTTATTTATACATTCTACCACTTTTTTTTTTTTTAAGATTTTATTTATTTTTTAGAGAGCGAGTGAGAGAGAAACAGCATGAGAGGGGCGAGGGTCAGAGGGAGAAGCAGGCTCCCCGCTGAGCCAGGAGCCTGATGTGGGACTCGATCCCAGGACCCTGGGATCATGACCTGAGCCAAAAGCAGACGCTTAACCATCTGAGCCACCCAGGCTCCCCATTCTACCACTTTTAATAGTTACAGTAGAGATGAAAACTTGAATCCTTGATTTATTGTAGCTTATTAAAAATAGTTTGTCAGTTTTCAGATATCACACTTTTGGAAGACCTTGAATCCTGTTTCCTCTGTTCTTCTGCTTTATTTTTGACATGATATTTAAAATCTTCATTTCATATATTTAAACTTCACAAGAAATTATCATCGCCACTTACTATAGTCAATATTCATTTTTAATCATTTGCATTTGCATCCACTCCTTTACTCTTCATCTTTAAATTCCATATTTCTTTGGGGGATCATTATCTTCCTGTAGTTTAGCAATTTTCAAATTCCAGTGTGTTAACAACTTCTGTATATGTTTTCTGAATATATCTTCATTAAATTATTTTTATTGATTCATTTTTTATGTATAGAATTCTGTTTTGGCAGTTCCAGTCCCTCCCCAGAACTTTAAGGATACAACTCCATTGTTTAGAGTCTTTCATTGTTTCTATTGAAATGTGAGCTATTATTGCTATAGTTACATGAATGTATCTTTTTTCTCTAGCTGTTTTTAAAATGCTGTTTTTATCTTTGCCTTTCAGCAGTTTTGCTATGAGATTTAAAAATATATCTGTCTGATTTATATTATATTTATCTTGCTTTGGTTTCCTGAACTTTAATAGTGAGTTGATATCTTTCACCCACTTTGGTATTTTATCTAAACAATTTTTAAAAACTGGTTCAGCCCCATTCTCTCTTTTCTTCAAGCCTTCCAATTACACATATTGAGAAGTTTTTAGTGTGTCTTCCACATGTCCCTTTTACTCTACTGATTTTTTTCTTCATTTTTTTTTTCTTTTTGGGCTTTAGTTAAAAATATGAACAAATTTATAGGATTTAACTACCTTGAATAATGCAAATGAACTGTGTGTGAATATAATTCCAACCTGCATCTCTAGTTCTAATTGCTCACTTTTAATACAATTCTGTATTTCCTACTATATTTAAGGCATTTTTATTTGAATGATGCATTTCCCCTTTAAATAATCAAAAAGTATTATTTTCTTTCAATGATTTCAGAGCAAGAATCCTTGAATTTATCTTGGAATAATCTAGTTTTTTGCCCCTAATAGATTTTTTACAAAGTGCAGTTATTTATTCACAGTAATGTACTCTCCAGTATTATTGCCTTTATATTGTTTCATCACTGAATGTCAGGTTTATATTATGAACCCTTTAGAATATTTTGCCTAAGTCCTTGTGTTTTGTTGCTAGGGAAATCTTTTTTTTTTTTTTTTTTTTTTAAGATTTTATTTATTTATTTGACAGAGAGACACAGCAAGAGAGGGACACAAGCAGGGGGAGTGGGAGAGGGAGAAGCAGGCTTCCCGCCAAGCAGGGAGCCCGATGTGGGGCTCGATCCCAGAAACCTGGGATCATGAACTGAGCCGAAGGCAGACGCTTAATGACTGAGCCACCCAGGCACACTGTTGCTAGGGAGATCTTGTCTGAAACATTCTATTCTGTCCTCCTCAAACCCATGGGAACAATATCAATATGGAGAGACATAAAGGCCAAGCCAAATGTGCTGCTGATATAAAACATTCAGAGTGTGTTTAATCAGAGTGAAAATTTTAATCCAGCAATGAGGAAAGAAAAGTAAACCAGGATCCTATGCCACCTATGTAGATTAAGACAATAGTTTATTATTTTTTAAAGATTGTATTTATTGATTGATTGATTGACAGAAAGAGAGAGCACAAGCAGGGGAAGCCACAGGCAGAGGGAGAGGGAGCGGTAAGCAGAGGGAGAGGAAGAAGCAGGCTCCCTGTTGAGCAGAGAGCCAGATATGGGGCTTGATCTCAGGACTCTGGGATCATGACCTGAGCCAAAGGCAGACGCTTAACTGACTGAGCCACCCTAAGGCAATGGTCTAAATCTGAATTGCCATCTCTAGATTTTGAAGCCAGAAAATTTTGGTGGTCATCAAGATGAAAGATATCAAATAGATTAGGCTAAGGCTGTGTCATATCATTCATGGAGTACAGATATATGGCTTTCAGATAATACTTAGTCAATAAAGACAGACTCACAGAATAGCACATTAGGTTTTGGGACATAGTTTTTCTATCTCTCTGATACATTCTGCAGTTAATTACTGGAATCAACTTCTAGGCAACAATTCCCTCCTTTAAAAAAAATCTCATACATTTTCTTTTTATTTTCCATAATGAGCTATAATTTGAAATGACATCCTACACCTCTCCAATATGTATAACTTGATCAGTAGCCCTGGCTCCTTATCTCATCCCTGCTCAATAAGTATAGTCAGAGTCCCCTACAATTCTCTCTCAACATGCACACAAATCTAATGAAGAAACAGCTGGGGGCACGGACAGGAAAACAACTACACCAAGAATAACAGCAAAAAAACTTGAAGAAATGTACAGTGATGAAAAGAACAATGAGACTGAACCATCAGTGCCCTATCCAAACTTCATCTTAATGAACAAAGGAATCTCATCCACCTGGATCAGTAGATAATTCTGCACCTATCCCCTGAAGTATGCCCATAATGTCAGAGATTCAGGCCCTCTACCTAAAACAAAAACAAAAACAAAAACCTCTCTTGCACAGATGATAAATCATACTTTCTGAAATGGTACTATATTTATTCCATCTTTCTATTGCTACTTAATAACTATAGATCCCAGGGAAAAAATGAAGGACAGGCAATGAATACATTATATTCTCCAGAAGAAAAGTGCTATAACTAGACATTTTATAATAGATAAAAGTATAATATATACACATATAACAGAGATAAAATGAATAATTTACATATAAAACTTCCTATTTTTAACAAATGCCAAGAAATAGGAGTGATATTTGGGTGTAGGTAATTGTGCTATATTCCTCCACTTTGAAATATACTAGATGAAGGTTATTTCCTTATACTTTTTTTAATTGACACTGAACATTGACCCATGAATCTATACCCATATATTCTATTCTACTACTATGGATGATTTGTATGGGCTCATATCTAAAGTCTGACTTCTACTTGTTCCCAGATATAAACCTATGTAACCTATTCCAGCAATTGTTGCTCACTTTTGCATATTTCCCCCTTTTCTCTCTCTCTTCTATTTATTTGTGCACTAAAATTTCAGTAGGCAAGTGATATCAGTCAGCCTTCTGTGACCATCTCAAGTGACCTCAAAGAGGAATCAAAACAGGAAGAGCCAGAAACCAGTTAAGCAAGGGCATGTAAGCAATATTCTTAAACAATCAGATTTTATAGAAACATAATGTATTAAGATGACCTAAGGGTTTTTCTCATGTCTATGGGGAAAATCAGTAAACCTTATTTATTTACATATTTATTTTAGACAGGGAGTGAAGGAAGAGGGAGAAGGAGAATCTTAAGTAAGCTCTATGACCAGCACAGAGCCCGATGCATGGCTCCTTCTCACAATCCTGAGATCATGACGTGAGCTGAAATCAAGAGCTAGATGCATAACCAACTGAGCCACTCAGGGACCCTAGTAAGCCTTACTTTTGACAACCATAACATTATACATTGTGATACACAAATAATATGGAGAATTGCTCACAAGCATGTATACCCCTTCCCTATTGTATATATAATCTCCTGTAGCTAACAAGCTTCAGAGCAGTTCTTCAGATCAATCTGAAAGACTGTTTCCTAGGCTATAGTAAAACAACTTATGAAGTGTTTACTAAACTACATTGAGGTTGGTTTTCTTTCAGTTGACATATGTTTCACTAGTTTTACTCTCAACACCGAATTATTCCAAACTACAAGTAAACATGTTGCAATAGATTGTATTAAAATTAAACAAACTCTTCCTTGACTTTTCTTCTATATAATCTGTTTAGAATGAAAACAGATCAATAGCTTTCTAGGATTAAGTTTGGTAGGATAGCATGAGGGAGTTTGTGGGGTGATGATGATGATTCTATCTGTCTATATCTGTATTAAAATTTATAGAATGCACACCAATAAACATTTACTGTGTATTATTTATGCAAAAATTAAAATGAATAGGTTGATCAATGATGGCACAAAATCAATCATGAATTATAATGAACTAGAATGAACAAAGAACACAAATTATAAAGGAAAATCTCATAAATAGAAGAAAATTTTAAAAACCGAAATGTGTTAGAATAATTTAACATAAATCTTTCAAGAGCTGGTGGTTAGAGAAATAAGGGCATTTCAACCATTTATATGTAATATGATTGTGTCAAATCTGTTTATGTTTCTATTTCCTATTGATTACTTGTTCCTTTTTTATGTTCTATTTTTGGATTAACTCGTGTGTGTGTGTGTGTGTGTGTGAACCTGTTATATCTCCTTTGCTGAACTATTAGCTATTACTCTGTTTTTGCATTTGTTCATTTGAGGTGACTTTAGAATTTATAATTTTTTGGGCGCCTGGGTGGCTCAGTTGGTTGGGCGACTGCCTTCGGCTCAGGTCGTGATCCTGGAGTCCCTGGATCGGGTCCCGCATCGGGCTCCCTGCTCAGCGGGGAGTCTGCTTTGCCCTCTGACCCTATCCCCTCTCATGTGTTCTCTCTCATTCTCTCTCTCTCAAATGGATAAATAAAATCTTTGGGGAAAAAAAAAAGAATTTATAATTTTTTTCTTATCAGTGTCTATTATAAGTGATATTAAATTACTTTACACATTGTATAAAACTTTACAGTAGTATATTTTTTCTCCACTTCTGGATTTTGAGCTATTGGTGTACATTTTACTTTTGCCCATACTATAAACCTCTCAATGTACTGCTATTATTTTTACACTGAACATTCAACTATCTTCTAAAGTAAATTAAGTAGTAAGAAAAATCATATTTACAAATGGTGTTACCTTCTCTAGGGCTCTTTATTCCTGTGTAGATTCAGGTTTCCATTTTGTACTATAGTGCTTCCACTTGAAGGACCTCCATTAACATTTTTTTTTTTTTAAAGCAGGTCACTTTTTTTTTTTTTTAAAGATTTTATTTATTTATTTGAGAGAGAGAGTGAGAGAGAGAGAGAGAGCACAAGAGGGGGTAGCGGGAGAGGGAGAAGCAGACTCCCTGCCGAGCAGGGAGCCCGATACGGGACTCGATCCCGGGACTCCAGGATCATGACCTGAGCCGAAGGCAGTCGCTTAACCAACTGAGCCACCCAGGCGCCCCATTAACATTTTTTTATATTGCAGGACTTCTAGTGGTGAAGTCTACCTATTACAGGTCTGAAAAAATCTTATTGGTTTAGTATTTGAGGTTGACAGATTTTTTTTTTTTTTTCAGTACTTCAAAGATGTTATTCTATTGTCTTCTCACTTGCATTGTTTCCAATGAGAAAGGTGCTGTCATCCTTTGGTTCTGTACACATACTATGTCTTTTCTCTGGTTTAAGATTTTCTCTTTATAACTGGTTTTAAGCAATGTGATTATAATGTGTCTTTTGTAATGTTTTTTCATATTTCTAGTGCTTCAGTTTCTCATTTAACTTCTTGGATCTGTAGGCTTATGGTTTCTCCAATATAAAATGTCTTCAGCCATTATTTCATCAAATATTCTTAGTTTTCACTTTTCCTCCCCTTTAGGAAAAACAGCTACACATTTATTTGGCCAATTTTGAAACTGCTCCACGATTCCTTGGTTGTTCATTTTCTGCCATCTTTTTTTCTGTCTGTGCTTCATTTTGAATAGTTTTTATTGCTATATCTTCATGTATACTAATCTTTTCTTCTGCATCTCTAAAACTTCCATTTGGTCATGTTCTATATACTCCCTGTCTTGAACTAATATGTATAACTTTTCCTCTAGACTTTTGACCACAGGGATTTGATTGATTTTTCTCCTCGATATGTGTTTTGTTCACGTTGAGTAATTTTATTAGATGCCAAGCATTATGAATTTTATCTTGTGTCTTGGATATTTTTGTATTCTATATTCTACAGGTTCGTTTTGGAATATGATTATTTCTTGACAGCAGTTTCTTCCTTTCTGGTCTTGCTTTTTAAATTTTTTAATAGGACCAAAGAAACATAGGGCTAACTTTTGCCAACTTTTGAGGCATTCTAAACCAATCCCCATGAATTGTGAGGTCTTCCAATTTGGCTGACACAGGTACTACTTCTAGGCTTCAACTAAAACAGCACTGCAGACACTGTTTCCTCTAATCTTTTCAAGTGATCTTTCCTTAGGCTTGGATAATTTCCTCACATGGGTCAACTGGATGCTATTCAACAGAATGTTCAAGGGAGATCCTCAGTGGATCTCCAGAGTTCTCTCTTCTATGCAGCTCTCTCCTCTCTGGTATTCTGGCTTTCAAATTCTAGTGGCTTTGTCTTTTCCAGATTCCATATCTATTTTCTCAACTCAAGGAGGCTGCCGGTTTCTGACTGGGTTACCTCTCCTTACATTGCAACCTGGGGGGTCAGTATTAGGGCCTTGTCTATTTTTTTGTCTCTCATGGATCACTGTTCTTCATTGCCAGATGACCCACATCTAGCCTGTCATTGTTTCCTATAAAGGTATCCTTCACTTTTACAAAAGAAGTACATTAGTACCTGTTTTCACTAACCAAAAGAAATACAAAGAGGATTTTTGCCTTTACACAAAAAGGACAAAAAGCTAAAAGTATTTAGCACCTGTTTTGCAGCAAGCTCTTTTAGAGTCCGTGTACACCCTGAGTAGTGAGAGTCACAGCCACGCTTCTTCCCAGAGAACTACACTCAGTGTCTCAGTAGCAAGCCAACATAGCTCAGTTGTGTTTGCGAGCATCTGCATTTTATCTCGATTTATTTTGTGTATCTGTTAGCAAGCTATATCCTAAGTTACCAGAAAAGCTTAAGAGAGGTTATTTTGTTTAGGGTCTGGGAACACTCTGAATGTTTTCCCTGTAAATTCATGGAAATTGCTTCTTTGTTTTACACTATTTTAGCTTGCAAAATTTTCATAGAAATGCTCTACTTTTGGATAACAGGGGAAACCTGTATTTTGTCAGGGTTTTTTTTTTTTTTTTTAGTTATTTAGGATGGGAGGGTGAAACCAGTCTTTTACTCCATCTTAACTAGAAGTAAACTATATATATTTTTCAAGTGATAAAAGTGTATTTCCAAATCAGTCATGCATGAAGATAGCAATCTTATTTAAGACGTATGTATGTTTGTATGTTTCTGTTCATGCATAATTCTAATGTTAATAGTGCTTAGCTTTAGGAGCCATTCTCACTGGTATTTTATGGTGTTTATTTTTTTCTTTGTTTCAGAATTTTCTACAATGTTCATGAATTTTTTACAATGGACATGAATTACTTTTATAATTAGAAAACAACAGCTATATTATGTTTTACTCAAGATTAAAGCTGTGAAACTATTTTACTTTTGTAGTTTCTGTTGTCCATTTATAGATGTTGAGACAGAAAAGTGAGAGTTATAATAGCAGTTTAAAGGGTAGGTTTTCTTGGTTTGTCTTATAATCAAAAAGCTGCCAGCTTATTAGGAATATGGCTGAACAGGTAGGTTTGAGATAAGTATACGTTAATTAATTAGCTTTCCGCTTATTGTCATTTGTTCTCTTGATTCATTGCTGCAAAATGATGCTTAAACATCCATGTAAATACTAAAATATGACTAGTGTGGTTAGCAATCTAAAAGTAATCAAAATCAACAATAGCAAGGATAGTCTGTCTTATTTACTGATAATTAATGCAAATGACGTACACTGGCTCCCTAATTGTTTTTTATTGTTTTCATTTTTACTATTAATTTCAATTTCTAAATATTCGAACATCTATTTTATGAAATGTTCAGTATGACCTGCTTTCAAAATGATAACTAATCAATTCAGTCTATTTGGGTGTGTGGCCATCTACTTTCATCACTAAAATCTTCAGAGGAAGTATATTAATCCTTTCTCTTATAGTTTATTGACAGAGGCTCAGGAATACAGTTTGGTTAGTATCAACAAAACCTTGTGGTATCAATGCCTTATAGGCTTGTTACATGTCATTTTTTTTTTCTTTCCTTCACTTATATATTCATCTTTAAAAATGTTATTTCTTAAAGTTAGTCTATATTCAAACTATTCAAGGAACCAAGGATAAAGAGATAAATAGGCTATAATTTCATGTCCTGGTAAGAGGAGAGAAAAATACTAAAAAACTAAAAATCAGTGTGTTGTATGCAATTATTCTTTTTCAAACTGGTATGGCAGAGTATATGTCATTTTCATTAATAATCAATCCATATTTGCACACAATGGGCTAGGTGTTGGACAATTCTAAAGGGCAATTGCTTTGTGTCTGTGATTTACCTGATAAGGTGAGATTTTCACAGTCTGACCTTACAAAAATTGCAAACTCAGTGACAGGTTTTCTTTCTAAGGCTGTTATTTGAGATGTAGTCTCACACACAAAGTGAAGTGGAAAATTGAGACAATTCTCTAGACAGTTAAGGTTGTTATTTAGGGTTGCATTACCCAGAAAATTGTCTTAATTCTCTATTTTACATTTTATGTGTAAGCATCTTGTTACCAGAATAGAAGCGGTGTGTGTGTGTGTGTGTGTGTGTGTGTGTGTGTGTTTTAAACAACTCTTTAATATGGGGATATAAACTTTGGTGATATAAATTACATAAGAGAGCTTAATTTTGTATTTAATTTTAAATCCTTGTAATGGTATTACCAATGACATACTTGATGTTGACATGTTCAGATCTTTAAATTTTCAATTAAAAAAAAACCAAACTGGCCTATTATTTTCTGTCAGAAAACTTAAAAAAAAAAAAAAAAAGCGTAACTTACCAGAAAAGGAAATGGTGTTTACATACTGAAACCCTTAAATGTCTACCATTATGCTAATTATGTTTATCCATTTCAAAGTTATAGTTACGAGGACATGTAAAGCTTATACATGTGAAATATTCCAAACCATACAAATAAACAAAAAGGACTGCATTCTCAAAGATTAGAAATGAAAGTACTTCTTATAAAGAATAATTCTCACCTTGAATCAGGCATGAAATAAAAATCAATGACATAATGTGAGACAACCATGTAAGTGTTCTTTTAATGGATTGTGTCTTAATAAATACCACATTTATTAAAAACATTCATCCAAATATATTATTTATACCTTACCATGACACTTTACTCTGATTAGAAAATTTCACTTTACTGAGCAAATGTAAATAACAAATATATAGTAATATACATAACATATTATATAATGCCATCAATTATATACATTTTTAATATGTACAAATAATAATATAATAATATGTATATAAATCAGTTTTTTTCCAGTTTAGGAACTAAAAAAATAAACCTCACATCTTATTTAAAAGATATTTGCATTTTTTAATTTAGTTCATTACCTGCTTATCTTTTAACTCCTAAAGAAGAAAAAATATTCTCCAATTAATGGAAAATAAGAGAAAAATCAATCTCTAGATTGCTGGTTTCCATTCCAAGATTTTTTTTTTTAAGTAGGCTCCGCACCCAACATGGGGTTCAAATTCACAACCCTGAGATCAAGAGTTGCACACTCTACTAACTGAGCCAGCCAGGCACACCTCCATTCCAAGAAAGTTTTTTTACAAGAAATTTTTTAAGAGATTCAGAATTAAAGACTTGTGTTGCAATCCCATTGAGTCAGATAAAACAGTGCAAAATAAAATTTCTTGATGGAATAGTTTACAAACAAATAAGAAACTTGTTCACTAGTATACTAATTAGTTAGGAATCAGTAAGTTATTTGAGCACATTTAATGCATTACTTCATTAATCATTACAACTTCCTTCACTTATACTATTAATAAATAAAATTTTCCCTAAACAATGTAATCTTTACACCAGCTTCTCCTTGAACTATCACAAATTGTCAAGTGAAGAAATTGTTCTTTGTATTCGAGTCACTTATATTCTCATATTTACTTTGTGGTTGTGATTATGAGCAAGCATTGTCACCAAAAAATTAAAAAACTAATTTTATAAATCAAATATTAGAATTAAAAATAATAATTGGATTTATTTTTAGAGAGGGAGAGGGGAGGGGCAGAAGAAGAGAGAGAGAGAATCCCAAGCAGACTCCACACCCAGAGCAGAACCTGATGCAGGTCTTGATCTCACAACCCCAAGATCTTGACCTGAGCTGAAATCAAGAGTCTGTCGCTAAGCCATGCAGGTATCTCAATAATTGGATTTTTAAGGTATTTGTGATCATCTTTTAGAGTACTTTTCATCAATGTATTCTATTTATTATTAAATAGTCATTATTTAGAAGTTCATACACATATAAGATGCTAAATATAGGGGCACCATACATGTATAAATCATGCTCCCAGTTCTTACATAGCACAAAATTTTACTGTGTAGTTACAACAATGCCAAAACAGTAAAAATACAAATATGTAAGTATTTAAATTGAGTGGTGTATTAAGAAAGTTTAGATAATACATTCTTTTTTCTGATAATAAATTTAACATAAAATATTCAGTATATAATAATTCAATATACAATGCTAGACTAAGTATTAAGAATATAGAAATTATCAAAATAGACCAAGTTCATGCACTCAAAGAGCTTTCTTCCTGTAGACAGAGAAACATAGTAAGGAATAAAGTAATGGGTTAGATGATAACAAATGTTATGAAGAACATAAAACTAGGTAACATTAATGGGAAAAGAGTTACTAGTTTTAGACTAATCTCTCAGAGGTGATATTTATGCAGAACAGAATAAAATGAAGATCAAGATGGGAGTATCTGACAAGAGATCATTTATCTACAGAGAAAATCATAGTAGCCTCCCTTTACCTGTAGGGGATATGTTCCAAGACCCCCAGTGGATCCCTGAAACCATGAACAGTACCAAACCCTATATATACTATGTTTATTTCTCACATGTACATACCTATGATAAAGTTTAATTTATACAGGCAGGGAGGGATTAGGGACAGGAAGAGATTAACAATAACCAATAATAGAACAGATATAAAAATATATTATAATAAAAGTTATGTGAATGTCTCTCTCAAAATATTTCATTGTACTGTATTCACCCTCCTCTTTTTTGTAATGATGTGAGACAAAAAAAAACGCCTATATGATGATATGAGTGGAGGTGAATGACATGGGACTTGTGACAGCATTAGGCTACTATTGACCTTCTGACAATCAGGAGGATCATCTGCTTTTGGACCACAGTTGAGCATGGGTAACTGAAACCATGGAAACCATGGAAAGTAAAAACATGGTAAGGGAGGACTACTGAACTCCGATGTCCTACATGATGTTGAGATGCAGCAAGGAGGCCAATGAAGCTGTAGTGAGGGGAATGACAGGGAGAGTGTTAGGAAATATGTTCAGAAAGGCAATCAAGAGTCCAGCTATATATTCAAAGAAACACTGACAACTGTGAAAAGAAACTACAGAATGATAGTGGAAACAGAGAGATCAAGTAGGAGACTACTGCCATAATCAAATAAAAAATGAAGGTGGCTTGACTTAAGCTACTCTGCTGGAATTTATGAGAAGTAGGAATATATGGAATACATAGTCCTGAGAAAATTTGCTAATGGACTGGATGTGCATGTGATAAAAAAAGAAGAATCAGATAAGATTCGAAGATGAAGGATTTATGATGATTAATTTTATGTGTTAACCCTACTGAGCCAAAGGGTGCCCAGACATTTGGTCAAACATTATGCTGGTTGAGTCTGTAAAGTTGTTTCTGGATGAGATTAACATTTAAATCAGTAGTTTGAGTAAAGCTGATTGCTCCCACTAGTGTGTGTAGGCCTCATCTAATTGACTGAAGACATAAATAGAACAAAAAGGCTGAGTAAGAGTTAACTCCTCCTGGCTGACTGCTCGATCTGAGTTCTATTTCCTGTCCTCAGACACAAACTGAAAAATTACCTCTTGGGTACCAAGTCTGCCAGCTTTCAGACTGCAACTTCCACCATTGTCTCTCATGGGTCTCCAGCCTGCCAAATACAGATTTTGGAATTTCTGAGCCTCCACGTGAGCCAATTCCTTAATTTATACAGGTATGTCATATATATAATATACAAAAAGACTATATAAATAATGTAATGATTATTATTTATATAATATTAATAATACAATAAAGAAATACATAAAAATATATAAGCTATTTTGTTCTGTTTCTCTGGAGAATTCTAATACAGGCCTGAATGAATAATATATACAGTTGAGACCAATGAGAGAGAAGATATTTGGGGAAAACACATTTGGAGGGGGTGCAGAGAATTAAAATTCAAAAGTTTGATTCAGAATATGTTAAGTCTCAGATGCCTATTAAACAGCCAAGTAGAAAGATCAAATGGGCAGGAGGATATACAAGTCAGGAATTCAGTGAAATGGTTGGGGCTAGCAATGAAATCAAGTTAGCCATCAACCTGGAGATGTTATTTAAAGTCATGGGGCGGGCGCCTGGGTGGCTCAGTTGGTTAAGCGATTGCCTTCGGCTCAGGTCATGATCCTGGAGTCCCAGGATCGAGTCCCGCATCGGGCTCCCTGCTCCGCGGGGAGCCTGCTTCTCCCTCTGACCCTCCCAACCCTCCCCCCTCTCATGTGCTCTCTCTCTCAGTCTCTCTCTCTCAAATAAATAAATAAAATCTTTAAAAATAAATAAATAAAGTCATGGGGCTAAATGAAATTATCTACAGATTTATATTCGACAAAAGATCTAAAATCTGAGCTCCAAGGTACTAAATTATTTAAAGGTCTGAGTGATAAGGAGGATATGGCAGAGGAGGTTGTGAAGAAGCAGTGTGGCGGCCAGAAAAACAAGAGACCTAAATGTTCAGAAGGCCAAAGGAAAATCGAGTAAAGACTGAGGGAGCAATAAATTGTATTAAATCCAAGTCACAAGTCTAGAAAGATGATGACTTTGAATTATTCACCAGCTTCAGCACTGTGGGAGTCATCAGAAATCTTGACAAGATCATTTTACTGAAGCAGCTGGGTTAGAAAATGACTACCTAATTGAAGTGACTTCAACAAAGAATGGGTGAGTAGAAACTAAGAATGTAACAACAGAAAAGCTGAGGAAATGTTTCTGTAAGGGAGGGGGCCAACGCTGAAGGGAGATCTAGAATCTAGAGAGAATTTTAATATTTGTAAGGTAGTAGTTGTTCTGTGTTTGTAAATGTTTGGGAATAATCAAATAAGAGAAAAATTGCTGAGAAAAATGTGGTGGGAAATCCCTTAGTTAAGTGAAAAGATTGGGATTCAGTGCAAACAGGTGTTCACATTGAATCTAGAAAATGGAGAGTATGTGGTTACAGGTACAAGGAAGTTGGTAGATTTGGTGGTGAAAGCACAGGCAAATCCTCCTTTGCTAGCATCTATTTTCTTAGTGAAATAAGAAGAAAGGTCTTCATTACAATGTGGAGAAGAAAGGGAGATTATCAGAGTCATAAGGAGACAGAAGAGTTAAATAGTTTCCTCAGAAATTGAAGAGTAGATTTATCTAGCAAGCAGAATTACTGGACAACACTGAAAGCTATTTAAGGTTTATAGTCATTAATTTAAAGTTATCTCAAGAAGCATGCCTGTGTGTTTTTATGCACAAGTATTAGGCTCTCACAGGGCAGGTGTAGAGTTTGGGTAGAGCTGGCTGCAAACAGGATTTGGACTTTGCCAGTCTAGAGCATGAGTGGAAGGTAGAAAAGAGTGGGAGAGTTGAGGGCATTCTAATAAAGGACAATGATATTTATATCTGAGAAAGGAGGGGAGAGCATAGTGAGGTTCATAGAGAAGGGAAAAGTGGTTTGATCAAAAATTGAAGACTAGATACTAAATAGAACAGAAAAGTAATGCTTTATAATTTCTTTAATAATTTTATTGAGATATAATTCACATAACATTGTTATTTTAAAGAGTATAAACAAGTGGTTTTTAATATACTCAGAATTGCACAACTACCACCACTAATTTTAAAACATTTCATCATCCTTAAAGAAATCCTGCAGCCATTAACAGTCATTCTCCATTCACTTTCTCCCCAGTTCCTGGCAAAAACAAATCTAATATCTATCTCTAGTGAGTTGCCTGTCTATTTCAATGAACATATTTTTCCAAGGTTTACCTATGTTGTAATATCTATCATAGTTCATGTTGATGGCTAATATTCCATTATATGGATACATCACATAATTTTAATTCATTAGTTGATGGACCTTCAGGTTGTTTCTAGTTTTTTGTTTTTGGCTATTATGAATAATGCTATTATGAACATTCATGAACAAATTTTATGTGTATATATGTTTTAAATTCTCTTATATGTATAACTAGAAATGGAATAGCTGGGTCATAGGGTACCTTTATTTTTAATATTTTGAAGAATTCCCAAACTGTTTTACAAAGTAACTGCAACATTTTGGATTTCTTATCAACAATGTGTGAGAGTTTCAATTTTTCCACATTTTTACAACTTGTTATTTCCATCTTCCTGGGAAGGGAGTATTATCTAATTGAGCTTTTGACTTGCATATCCCTAATGACTAATGTGTTCAGCATCTTTTCATATGCTTATTGGCCATTTGTATATTATCACTGGAAAATGTCTATTCAAATATTTTCTCATTTTATATTGGGTTGTCTTTTCATTGTTGAGTTGTATTAGTTTTTATATATATTATTCTAGATTCAAGTCTCTTAACAGACATATGATTTGCAAATATCTTACCCCACTCTGTGGGTTATCTTTTCACTTAGTAGAATCCTTTGAAGCACATTTTTTTTCTTTTTAAAAATTTTGATGAAATCAATTTTTCCCTTGTGCTTTTTGTTTCATATCTAGTTTAAGAATTACTTCTAAGAGTTTTATAGCTTTGACTTTTAACTTACATCTATATTTTGACTTCAATTTTGTAAAAGTTCTGATGTTGGGGTTCAACTGCATTCACTTGCATCTAAACCACTGTCAAAAATACTATTTCCCCCACTACATTTTATCTGCACCTGTGTTGAAAATCAATTGACTACAACTGCAAGTGATTATTAGTGGGACTCTTCATTTTATTTCATTAATTATGTGTCTATATTTCTGTCAGTACCACACTATCTTGATTACTATAGCCTAATACTGCGTTTTGAAGTGTGAATCCCCCAACTTTTTTTTTTCCAAGATTGTTTTGTTTATCCTAGGCTTTTTTCATTTCCATATGAATTTTAGGATCATCTTGTTGATATCTGGAAAAAAAAAAAGAAGATGGGATTTTGACAGACGATTACACTAAATTTGTAAATCAATTTGGGGAGTGTTGCCAACTTAACAATATTAATTGTTATAATCCATGTATATGGGCTATTTTTCATTTATTTAGGTCTTTCTTAATTTTTTTTTAAGATTTATTTATTTGAAAGCGAGTGAGCAAGGGAGAGGAGCAGAGGAAGAGAAGCAGACTGCCTGGTTGAGCGCAGAACCAGCTGCAGGGCTCAATCTCATGACCCTGAGATCATGACCTTAGCCAAAACCAAGAGTCAGATGCTTAACCACCTTTGCCATCCAGGCGCCCCTTTCTTGTTTTTCGATAATACTTTATAGTTTCCATATACACTGAGTTGGAAAGTATTAACTCCCTCTTCTACTTTTTCAGAGAATTTGTGAAGGATTGGTGTTAATTATTCCTTAAATATTTAATAAAATTCACCTGTGAAGCCATCGGGAACTGATTTATTACTAATTTGATTATTACTACTTCAATATCTATTTTATTTTTTACTATTCATTAGTTGATGATTTATTACTAATTCAATATATTTACTGGTTACAGGTTATTTCAGATTTTCTATTTATTCTTGAGTCAGTTTTATTAGTTTGTGTATTTTTAGGAATTGTCCATTTGATCTAGCTTATATAATTTGTTGGCATGCAATCTATATTGTTCCTTATTTCCCTTTGCTCTTCTATAAGCTCTGTAGTGATATTGCCCTTCATTCCTAATTTTGGTGGTTTGAATCTTCTCTCCCCTTTTCTTGGTCAGTCTGGCTAAAGGTTTCTAAATTTTGTTGATCTTCGAAGAACTAATATTTAGTTTCATTGACTCTATTTTTCTGTTTCATTTATTTTGGCCCTTATCGTTATTATTATTTACATTATTTACTACTATTATTATTTACTCTTGCTTTTGATGTAGTTTGCTCTTCTTTTTCTATTTTCCTAAGATGGAAGGTTAAATTATCGAATTGAGATCTTTCTTCCTTTTGAATATAGGTGTTTACAGTTTAAATTTTTTGCCAAGCAATACTTCTGCTGCATTCCATAAGTGCTAGTGCTGTTTTTGTCTCTACTCATCTAATTGTATTTTCTATTTTCCCTTATGATTTTGTCTTTGACACATTGCTTATTAGGGCATGTGTTGTGAAATGTCCACATTTTTCAATATCTCTATCATGTTATTGATTTTTAATTTCATTTCATTGGGAACAGAGGATATTATTTATATTATATATTATATATTATATTATATAACCTTTAAAATGTGTTACAATAAATTTAAAGTTTATTGTAATAATTTAAAAATTATTACAAAATTCATTATTTGAATGTATTATGTTTTGTGCCCTAACCACGTCTATTTTGGACAACATTCCTTATGTACTTAAGAATGCATGTTGTGCTGTTTTGGGGCTTAGTATTCCATAAATATTTGTTAGGTGTAGTTGGTTTATAATGTTCACATCTTCTGTTTCTTTGTGAAATTTATGCCTTGTTCTTCTATTCATTATTGAAATTGGGTATTGAAATCTCTAAGTATTCTTGTTCATCTATCTCTCCCCTCTGTTTCTTCATATATTTTGGAACCCTTTTGATAGGTATTAGTATTTATTATAAAATGCCTTTTATTATCTCTATTATATTTAGAAATTTGTCTTAATTCTGTTTTTGTCTAATAGAGGTACTCCAACTCACTTTTAGTTACTATTTGCATGAGATATCTATTTCCATTCTTTTACTTTCAAACTAGAGAATGTCTCCTTTAGGCAGTATAATTTGATCATTATTTTTTTTTAGCTCTCAAGAGATTTGATTGGAATGGTTAGTGTGTTTACATTTAACATAATCACTGATAATATTTATGTCTGACACTTTGCCATTTTTATGTTTTATAAACTTTCCATTCCTTTATTCCTACAGTACAGCCTTCTTTTGTGTTAAATAGCTATTTTTTAAAAGATTTTATTTATTTATTTGACAGAGAGAGACACAGCGAGAGAGGGAACACAAGCAGGGGGAGTGGGAGAGGGAGAAGCAGGCTTCCCGTGGAGCAGTGAGCCTGATGCGGGGCTCGATCCCAGGACCCTGGGATCATGACCTGAGCTGAAGGCAGACGCTTAACAACTGAGCCACCCAGGCACCCCAAATAGCTATTTTATAATTGCCATTTTAATTTTTGTTTTGTCTTTTATTTTGAGGTGCTTTCTTAGCATTTTCTTTGTGAATTACAATGACCATATTAACTTAAAATAATCAGCTTCAGATTTTAACACATTAATGGATTATAAAAGTTTGCTTCAATATATCTCCCTCCACTCTTCTTTTATGCTATTAATGTCATACAAATTATATCCTTATACATCATAAATTAATCAACAGTTTTATAAGCATTATTTCATGCAGTTGTCTTTAAAATAAGATAGGATTACAGCGGTTAAAAACAAAAATACATTTATACTATCTTTTATATATTCCTATCTAGTTACCTTTATTGGTACTCTTTATCTCTCGGTATGGATATTTTAAAATTGTTTTTTTAATTTTTATTTGAGAGAAAGAGAGGGCACATGTGGGAGTGAGTGGGAGGGAAGGTCAGAGGGAGAGGAATAGGGACAGGCAGACTCCATGATGAGCATGGAGCCCAATGCAAGGCTCAATCCCACAACCCTGAGATGGTGACCGAAGCCAAAACAGACTCTTGGATGCTCAACCCACTGAATCATCCAGGTGCTCCTCTCTGTATGGATTTTAATTATCATCTAGTGTCATGTCATTACAGTTTGAAGGACTCCTTTTAGTATATCTTTTAGTGTGGGTCTGCTAGTGATAAATTCTCTCAGCTTTGTTTATCTCAGAGTCTTAATTTCTATTTTGTCTTTGATAAATAGTTTTAGTGGATACAGAATTTTTGGTTTACATTCTTTATCTTTCAGCACTTTGAATGTGTTATCCCACTGTCTCCTAGCATCCATTGTCTTTGATGAAAAAAGTATTGTTGGGGCACCTGAGTGGCTCAGTCTGTAAGTGTCTGCCTTCGGCTCAGGTCATGATCCCAGGGTCCTGGGATCGAGCCCCACATCAGGCTCCCTGCTCAGCAGGAAGCCTGCTTCTCCCTCTCCCACTCCCTTTGCTTGTGTTCCCTCTTTCGCTGTGTCTCTCTCTGTCAAATAAATAAATAAAATCTTAAAAAAAAGGATTGTTAATCTTATTAAATATATACTGTAAGTGATAAGTTATTTTTCTTTAGCTGCTTTCCATCTTTTCTTGTCTTTGGCTTTTGATAGTTTGATATGATGTGTCTAGGTGTGGACACTTTTGACTTTACATTCCATGAAGTTCATTGAGCTTGGATGTACATATTAATGTTTTTTCATCAAATTTGGGAAGCTGTGTTCATTATTTTATCAAATATTCATTCTGCTCCTTTCTCTTCTCTTTTGGATCTCCCATTGTACATGTTAGTATGCTTGAGGATGTCCCACAGGTTTCTGAGACTGTTCATTTTTATGTACTCCATTTTTACTGTTTGTCAGACTTGATAATCTTCACTGATTTTAATATAAAAGTTTTGTGTTTGTCTAGTACAAATTTCACATATGCTCAGAGTTTTCCCAAAGATTACAAAAATATGTACCCTTATTCTCTAATAAAACATATAAGTTATACTTTTACTCTAAGTATTTGGTTTATTTGGAATTTATTATATGTGGAATAAAGAAAAGATAAAGTTGTATCTTGTTTCAAAATAAATAGCATGTTTACATTATGTCATCTGTCATCCAACCTCCTCTCCTCTATTTCATGCACAAAGAAATTTGAATGTGATAGTCAAGCATTTGATATCTGTATATGATGCATAACAACATATTACAGAATTAACTTAGAACTTGAGTAAAGCCTCAGTTGGAAAAAATAATCATATAGATATTAACACAATATTACTTGAACACTTAATAATTCCATATAATTTACATCTAATCCTAGAAACATTTCTCAAATTAGTTACTTTAACTACAAGTTTCCTTTGATAAAACATATTACAGAAACTGCTAGCTTTCCATGAAAACCATTCTATTCTTCCTAGCTACACAGACTATATATCCTAGCTTCTTTTGTAGATAGGTGTGATCATGTGGCTGCACGCTCTCTATGAAATGTTAGTAAATTATTATGTGTCACTTTCAGGTACAGCCCAGAACATTTTCCATGAGAATCCCTCCATGATCTTAACCCTCCCAGTTTATTTAAGTAGTATGGATGATGATAACCCTGAAATCACATGTTTAAGATCCAAAGATGTCATTAAACTGAGTCTCTAAATAACTTCTTATAGGGAAATGTTCCACTAGCACCATGCTCTGGACCTGTCCTAAACTAGTGAACAAGAAATATACTTCTATTTTATTAAGTCATTATGTCACATGGGGTCTGTTTTGAGGCTGTAAAGTGGAATGCTGCTGTAAAAAATATAAAATGCATGGTTTTGTCATAATGATTAGGAAGCAGATTGATTGAATTCCACCAGCACCAGGAGCCATTGCAGAGAAAGAGTGCAGGAGATGGACATGGACAAATAGATTCATTTAGAGCTGGGGAACAGGAGGATCTGATATGATATGAAAGAGCTTGTCCTGGACAATTACCCGTCAATTGGAGGCAAAACTGAAAGACTCACAGATGAATTTGAAGAACTGGAGTTCTTCAGTACAAAATGCAGGCCTCACCTCAGACGCAAAGTGACCAAAGTTAAACTTAAACTTGAAGTAAGCAATAACAGAATCTCAGAGGGCCTGGAAGTACTGGCATAAAGGTGTCCAAACCTCATACATCTATATTTAAATGGCAACAAAATTAAAGACCTCCACACAGTAGAGCCACTGAGAAAGTTAGGAAACCTCAAGAGTTTAGACCTTTTCAGTTGTGAGGTCACCAGTCTGAATGATTATCAAGAAAATGTGTTCAAGCTCCTTTTGCAGCTCACGTTTCTCAATGGCTATGACCAGGATGACAAGGAGGTCCCCAACTCAGATGCCGAGGGCAATGTGGAGGGCCTGGAGGGTGATGATGATGAGGAGGAGGATGAAGATGCTAAGGTAGTGGAACACTAGGAGGATGAAGGGGAGGAGGAAGAAAAAAGAAGACATGAGTGAAGAGGAGAAGGATGAAGAAGGTTATAACCACAGGGAAGTAGAAGATGGGGAAGATGAAGATGCTGGTGAAGAAGAACAGGATCAGAAGTGAACATGAAAACTTGAAGATGAGGGAGAAGATGATGACTAAGTGGAATAACCTATTTTAAAAACTTATTGTGATTGACTGTTTTTACCCATACCACTCCTCTCCAGAAATCCTATCCCCTGAAACTTATTTTCTTCTGATTGTAACGTTGCTGTTGGAACGAGAGGGGAAAAGTGTACTGAGGGTTGTGAGGGAGGGGAGGGTGGGAGGGGGTGGAATAAAATACTATTTTTACTGCCACGGTCCCCCCCCTTTTTCTTTGTGTCTGGTTTTGTCCCTATAAATGCGATAGCTGAGTAATCACCAAGTGAGCATTTGTTCCTTACTCTCAGAGGATGGTTTGGAGGGCTCTTACAATTCCTGGTATTTCCCGAGTTTCTGGACTCAGTTCAAAGGTCATGCCTGGCCTCTGTTTGGTTTCTCAAAGCCCAGAAGGGGATGAGCACCAGCCACATCTTACCTCTTGCTCTGGTTCCTATGACTTCTGCATTTCTTGGGCCTGCTAGAGGCGTCTAGTGCCCTGGTTTGTAAATAGCAACCTAAAGGCCTATTTTGGCAATGGTTGGGAGACATTCCCCCTCTCTCATTTCTTTCCCTCTTCACAGATGGTGGTGGGCTTTGCTCTAAAGAGATGACTCTGATGTCACTCTTCAGAGCTATGAGTCAGAGAATAGAAAACAACAAGCTTACTTATGTGTTACGAGTAAAATGGATTTGGCCATTGTAATTTAAAAAGCAGCAGCAAACCATCAAACGTCAACCTCTTTAAAAGATTAAAAAAAAAAAAACCTGCCTTATCTTGTTCTGTAAAAAAAATATAATATTTTGTTTTACAAAATGACAAGGGAATTCTTCCACATGTACTTCTCTATTTAGACCATTTTTACGAACCTAAGTGTAGGAGACATTACTGCATGTTGACTGTTTTGTTGTTGTTGTTGTTGTTGTTAAGATTTTATTTATTTATTTGTCAGAAAGAGAGAGAGAATGCACAAGCAGGTGGAGCAGCAGGCTCCCTGCTGAGCAAGGAGGTGAAGGCAGACACTCAGGGGACAGCGACCAAGACATCCCTTGACTGGGTTTTTTGTTATTTTTGTTTTTCATACACCCGAGCCTGGAAAAACTAACCCAAAATTATATTTCCTTGTCTAGTGGAAATCTAAAATGACTGCAAATTCCTAGTGAATGTCCAGGTTTGCTTTCATGTCCCTCTTCTGGATTGCTTTAGAAGTGACGTGTTATTTCCTAGCCCATGTATCATCTGTATAAAAGAACATCTGCACTGGTTTTTCTCTTGCCCATTAGAAAGCCAAACTTTGAGCTTTATGTCTGTTTGTCATTGATAAATTGCAATAAATTTTTTATCAAAAATGAAAGGGAGCAGACAACATGGAAAAGAAACTATAGGCTAGAAATCTGAAGACTTATTTTATGCAATGGCAAAATATTTTGTAGAACTACTACCTGAAAAAATATGCAAGTTAATCAGTACCTATAGCTTTAGGAAAAATAGTTGGAAAAAGCCAACTATTGGTAAATATGGATACTCCTTACTACCTTTGGCATGGTATTACAAAATCGAGATGAGCTCAGGGAAATCTAAAAACAAAGACCAAGTCCACAAAAGACTGGAGAAAACAACTGATCCTGGGCCCTAAAGAATATAAGGCTGAAAAAGGCTTTGAACAACAAAATCCCATTAAGACTTTTTAAGACCCATTTAAATCTTTGGCAAATGTAACATAAAGGGTTTACCTTCCCACTTAAGACTATTTTCTTTCAGATTATCTCATGGTAGTTACCATTAAGTAGACAGCATGAAAAAGTGATGGGGTCAAAAAACAATAAAAATAGAAAAGCTTTAAGAACTATGCCTAGGAGAAAACATTGGGTTTATGTAGTTTTCAGTACCTGCAAATAACTACTAAGAAATAGATCAGTAGCCTATCATAATTTTAAGGGAAATTATTTTGTCAGAGAAACAAGAAGGCAGCCCCCAAAATATATTTAATTGTTTCAGCTATAAATAAATCTTGGGCTTCCAAGGATCAGGAAACAAAACAAAAGCTGTACTAGCCTTTAAGAGAATTAGATTCTCAACACTCACTAGAAAAGTGGGCATGGAGACTAATAAGTAAGGAATGACCCCTCAGAAGGCAAAGTTGGAGCCACTGAGAATGAGATTTTTCCTTGAGAGAACACTCAATTTCTAATCAAAGAATTTCCTTCATTGCCAGGGTAGAATTCTTTCCTTTATTGCAATTCAGTGCTTTCCCATTTCCCACTATTCCAATTTAATTACTTTTGTATGGATAGCCTTTCCCCAATCTACAGTTATATATTGAGTTTGAAAATGCAGATGACTTATCTTTCGAATTTACAAGTCTTGAGACAATAAGTAATCACATCCTGACATAACAAGGATATTATACATCACAGAAATTCAGTGCATTGAGCTAGGTGTTTTTCTCTGCTTCCCTCAGTTTTTTTGTTTTGTTGTTTCTTTCCGTTACAGCCATATGAATGATAGATAGCCAATAGCATATAAACAGAATTGATGTGTGTCACTTACAGACATGGATCATAAAAATTTTGTTATTGTTTATTTTCCTTGCTGGCTTACTAGGATAATGATGTCCAGAGCAACTTTGAAGTCGCATGCTAAAGATGGAAGAATAACAAAGAATCCCTGATTAACTACATGTAACAGCCCACCTCCACTACCCTCCACTGCACCCTTATCCCTGAATTTGTGGCATGGCCCAGGGCTGTTATGTTTATGACAATCACATGTCTATGTCATGTAGTCATTTTGTTATATATTTATTTGCAATAGTAGTATAGACTATTTAATGTCTTAGGCTTCAACTATATAAACAATCCCAGATATAAAACTGTCTCCAAAGGTCACTGTATGCAACCAAATCATATTCTGACAAAAGAAATAAAAAACATCTTGAATATTTGACAATATTAACATTAGCATAAATATCTACTATGTTGAGAAGTGTTATAGGACTTTATATCAACATCTAGACCTTTTCCACTGCTCTGTGGATTATACTAGAAAGACGATCTAAGATTTCTGTGATTTTTTTATTTCCCTTGAAATGGTCATTTACTTTACTAACTCTATAAATGCTTTTATTACCATTTAGGCAGTTTTATTTTATGAATTAAATCCTTTAGCATGGGGGAATATTTAGGTGTGGACTTGTTTTTGTTTTGTTTACATTCTAATTCTATTTGAGAAATAACTACTGTATTAGATGTCTTTAAGTGGATAGATTTTTGGCATGTCATAATCTTGGCTACCATTGTTTCTTGTTGTCATACCTACACCAAGCAGGCCCACTGGTCTGTTCAATAATGTTTATGACTCTAAAAGATTTCCTATGGCTAATAACATGGGCCTTGATCACCATCATGAATGTTTTCCTTTCCATGGACTTAGCAAATTAGAGACCACTAGTTAGAATTTTGAAACCATAGGAGAAACCCCTGAAAGGCATATTCAAGTTGACTTATTTCACCTCCTTTCCACTCATCTAAACATCCTTCTGTTTTTCAAGAGAGAAGATAAAATTTCAAATAAAAAAAATCTTACATTCAAAGAGTTTCTTTTACATTCTTATTCAATTCAATCACAAGTAGAGATGCAAGCTGCCCTTCATAAAACAATTCCATGTATAGGTAAAGAAACTAGTTATATAGTTATCTTAAAGAAATTTCACCATGTGAGAAACATACATGCAGCAAGCAAAATGTACAGAAAAGTAAAAATATTAACCCTTCTGTAGTATACAAATTTACTTTCTTAGTGGTCTATTCTTTATTCCCTTTTCCAGTCCTTTTCTGTTGTAATCGTGCAGAATACAAATGACAAATATTGGCTGAGAATATTGCCAGGTAGATAAATATCCTAATATCTGCCTATTAGGAGGCATAGAATCACAGAGAGAAAATGGCTTTTTAATGGCACAATGCAATATAAACCCAACACATTGGAAGTTAAAACTGATGGCCTCTCACCTCCCTAGATAATATTATTGTTCAGGAATTTCTCCTCAAAAGAACTAGAGTTACCACCATAAGAAATGTTTTTGATGCAATCAAGTAAACTAAATATATACATTTTGTTCATTCATAAAATTCATATTATATTCTTATCACATAAAATATTAAGATACTTAGCATCATGAATTCTATCAAGTTTCAGCAAAAACCTTTTGTGTACGCATTAGAAATATGATCTTTGAGGACATTCAGATCATTTTATGACAAAATAAATTTCAGTTCTGCGACTATGGCACAAATAAACTAACATTTTTGCATTTGACCCATAGGTTCAAGTTCTTCCTAGATGCCTTAATTCTAACAAGGTATTTAACAAATATTTAATACTGATTAGGGTGAAATTGTTAAAGGTCAGCTTCCCCTACCCACTTATCTTGCAAGATTACTAATGGACCTGATTTTTTTTTAACCTACATAATGAACTGTACTACCAATGTGCTGTAAATCTTGATTTTTAAAATAAACTCAACTTGTTTTTAATTTTAAACAGTTTCTCAAAAGGAATACTTTTGGCTAGAAAATTAGGTTTATAAGGATAAGTTGTTCCTTGAAAATCATGTCACTTTAAAAGGAAAAGATGAAGATAATTGGTGCTATATACCCCTCGCCCCTAAATTCATCAAGAAACACCAAAAATTCCCTGGATGATTGTGAAGTAATTGAATCACCATTAGAAAGTGAATGAGTGGCTGTGCTTTTATGTGATATTTAATTTAAATGGAAGACCACTTTTCTGATTTAATCCAATCAGCACTTTCTGATTGCAACCATTCCGATAGAAAACTAAAGTAAAACTAAACTTTGAAATTAATATTTTCCAGCTATAAAATTATGAGGAGATTGGAAAGGATGAAATGTATGATGAGGTAAAGATGCGAGGAAAAAAAAAAAAAGAAAGTACAAGGAAGTGACAGGGAAGAATTAGAGGGTCAAAACTAATAGGCATTGTGCATATTCTCTGCCACAGATACTGTACTTAGTGCTCTTACATAAGCAATCTCAATTAATCTTAACAGGCAAGCAGTTGTTATTAATCCTGCTTTATAAAATGACAGCACTCAGGCTAACTGTAATAGAATAGAAGCTGTCTTATACAACAAGATCATAAAGTTATTACTATTGACAGAAGTCAAAGCAAACAATTATGAAAATAGTATAAATAGCATATACATGCATTAAGCAGTTCATTTTAAGTAAAAATATATTAGGGCACATTCATTTTTGGGAAAAGATTTTTTGTTTTAATTTGAGCATGGGTCTACTAATTTTAATTTCCTCAAGTTCTGTCTTACAGAGACAACTAAAACACAATGTCATGATTAGTTTGCTATGCTAAAAAGAGAAACATGGAAGGATTCAAAATTCAGAATCCTGAGTTTTCATTATTCATCTCAAATCTTTTCACTTTTCTTACTCATATCTAATTTAAAATCAAATTTTAGATACACCTTCTTAGATACCAAATATAAGGGCCAAAGTCAGGCCACCCCAAGATGGCCCACTTTGGCATAGAGATTATGCCAAGTTGAAAGTAATCATGGCCCATAAGTCTCAGAAGAAACTTTGGCCTACCCGCCCCATTAACTGCCTAAAAGAATTTAGATGGAGGGCATGCTCCAGGAAGAGAGCTAACACCATAGATAACTATAGTATGATATAAATTAAGGGTGACAGACAGGGAGGAAACTATCAAGGCCTGTTTGATCAAAGTCCCCTCTATGCCCCATTGTCTCTGAATGGCCCAGCAAACATTTGTTTACCAAGCATTTACTCTTTTTCATCTTCTTGTAAATTACATTCCTTCCCTTTGTTGTCCCAGACCTCTACCTCTTTCTGCTTAGTTCAGGATGACATAAATACCTCCATTTTGTCTGACTGTTTTGGAATCTTATGTCTATGTGGATCACCCATACATACAAAATTAAATTAGATTTTCTGCTCTCAATTGCTTTCATGTCAATTTAGTTCTTAGTCCAGTTAAAAGAACCTCAGATGAAAGAGGAAAACTTTTTCCTCCTCAACACTTCCAAAGCATTACTTTCATAAAAATCAGTATTTTTTCTTAGAAATAATGAACAACTTTATACCAAGTAGAGTATCCAATTATACAGCATAAGGATATTTGGAAAGAAAAAAAAAAAAAGATCCTTGGTTTGCACACATGTGAACTTATGACGGCAGGATGGGTATTTTGGAGAAAAGTCTAATGTTCTCAAACATTCAGCATGCAAGAGGCAACAGTAAATGGGGAAAGATGGTAGAAGTCAGTTATGAGAGCCTCTATTATTATAATAATAGCTATTTATTATGTACTTACTGAATGAGTGGTAAATCCTTAATATCATCTCTTTGATTGTTACAACCGTATGACGTCATTATACACACCTGCAAGATGGAGCAATAGTAGCCAAAATATCCTCACCAGTTATAATCAACTGGCATAGAATGGTTAGGTAATTGCTCAAAAACACAAAGATAGAAAATTGGCAACTGGGATTAAATCTCATGTCAGTTTGTTTCCAAAAGCTTTTTACTCTAAGTAAGCAAGGAAAATAGGGTGACTTCCAACATACAGGGCACCCCCAGTGTGAGGACCATGAAATCTACCTGTCAGATTCCCTAACGTAGGAAGCGTAAGTCATTGCTAATACAATCTGCAGCGCTCCGAAATCCGTTTCCTTTTTTAAGCCAAAGCTATGCTTTTCAAGGGCTGCTTCCAGCCACTGATTAAACAGGATACTAAGGAAACTAAGGCAGGCCCATTGATGGAAGATAGAGGACTCCTCTAACAGGACACTTCGACTCTACAACTCGCCTTTTCAGATTTGCTCAAACATTCCTAGAACTGCACTGTAGTTTACAACCTTCTTCCATTTCTTCCTTTCCCCCAGTCCTTCAACAGGGATCAAACATCACTGCAGACTCATGACTTTCCTATTCAACCTCCAGTTCTCTATTTTCCTCCAATATATCCCCCAATAAATATTTTGTATAAACAATTCCTTCATAGTTTTAGTTCTTGGAGAATCTGGGCTAATAAACTGGATGACTCTTTTATCTGAGAAGCAGGAGAAGACTGCCATTAGGATATCCCAACTTATCTGCCCATGTAGAAAAAAGTGTTTTCTTGCTTGGTGTAGCCTTCCCAAGGAAGAGTACATCTAAGACATTCATATGAGTTAATCTGTGTAAGGACTAGAATGCAATAAATGTTTATTTTCACTTTAATTCTCAGTAAGTCTTGATTTACATAGATGGAATTAGTCTATTTTATTGTATCTTACTTTTCTGTATCTAACTCTTACAAGTTGAATTATATCTACTAGGCCTATTTTATAAGATGGATGTAAATATTAGATAAAATGATAGATTTTTTTTGAAAATGTTTAAAAACAACCATGTAAATATTAGTTCACCTGAATCCCTTTGTTACATATAGATGTATTCAACACCTCAATTCTTTATTAAAAAGTAAATATTCTTATCAGTAGTAAAAATATCATTGGAAGAATATGGATGCTTTCTTAAGTGAAAATCAATGATAATAAACATCCCACATATACAGTTCTGAATTAGGTAAATTGTTCTCCAAAACACAAACTACATCTAGTCTTAAAAATGCATATTGGAAGAAGATGCGGGAAGGACAGCATGGTGTGGAAGAGCAGGGATTTGGAAGTCACATAGTTTAGTTGAAGGGCCTGATTTAGCTATTTAGCTATATGATTTCTTTGCACCTCAATTTCCTCATATAAAAATTTAGAATAATAAATTTTACTTTATAAAAATGGTGCTTACCTTATCATAGGTATTTAATACTATTTCCAAACCTTTGCTGAGGTTAGGGAATAAGGGAAAAGAACTGGATCTCCATTACACATGGAATAATAAGGATGATAACTGGCATTTAATATGCATTGCTGCATGCTATATGAGAGATGCTTTATAAATGCTATTTTATTTAATTGAAAAACATAATTCTATGTGATTAGCATTTTCAGCTTAATTTTACAATGAAAAATCTGAGTGTCATAAAAGTGAAGTCTGGGGTCAATCAGGAAATAATCAGTAAAGGAGTGGGGGGTAAATTGAAACCTATGTGTCTGACCTTAAAGCTCATACTATAATTTTATTTATTTATTTTTTAAGATTTTATTTATTTATTTAACCAACAGAGAGAGAGAGACAGCTAGAGAAAGAACACAAGCAAGGGGAGTGGGAGAGGGAGAAGCAGGCTTCCCGCCAAGCAGGGAGCCTGATGCAGGGCTCGGTCCCAGGACCCTGGGATCATGACCTGAGCTGAAGGCAGCCGCTTAACCAACTGAGCCACCCAGGTGCCCCAGCTCATACTTATAATTTAAATAATGTATTTTCTACACAAGGCTAAAGTGGGCTTAAGAAAAGATATGGGTAAATGTCTTAATTGTGCTATTGCCAGAAGAACTGGAAAGAGGAAAATGAAGCATACTCTCCCTATAATAGGAGTCCTCATAAAGTATCCTCCAGTGACCACAAAAGAGCCAGGAGCTTGTCCTCCCTAGGGAAGCAGGATCCTCTAAAGGTTTTCCCTTCTGCCTGTCCTCTATAGCCACCATCTGGTCAGCCGTCTGAGAAAATGAAGTATAATTTTAGTTCATGCCTGTATCCAAAGTCTTCAAAGTATTTTTTCTCTCCTGTTCATAGTGAAAATCATAAAAGAATCAAAACTTCACTCCACCTTTAGAGTTAAAGGGGATGGCCTCAAAGCAACACATTTTGCAATGTTTATTCACACCAAGGTGTGGTCAGTTTCCTAACAAGTATAAATGGTTGGTTTAAGAGACTTTGCTAATTGGAAAGAAGAGAGTTAAAACCTCTGAGATAACCACGTAGATCACTTTAAAGTGAGAAGAGAGATTGTAACTCAGAAGGAAAATGGGCCAAGAAATCCAATGTGCAGAAGCCAAAGTCAAGCTTGCCTCAGTCAAATTTTAGTCTTGTTTACCTGAAACTGTGTCCACACCTAGAGATTAGAGAGATCAGTAAGGTAATTTTCACTGAACCCTAAGATTTCTACCAATAAAGCTAGAGCCATTTGTAATTACTGTTTATATATTCCCCAAACAGCATAGGCATATTTGGAGGCTGTGGGTATTTCTGGTATTGTTGTTGATGGCAAATTGTAAAAATGCACTAGCTTTGTTTAAACATTTATTTTTACAGAGAGAGGGAGTGTGCGTGAGTTGGGGGAGGGGCAGAGGGAGAAAGAAAATCCTCAAGGAGACTCCCTGCTGAGCATGGAGCCCGACTTGGGGGTCTATCCCAGGACCCTGAGATCATGACCTGAGTTGAAATCAAGAGCTGGATGCTTAAACGACTAAGCCACCCAGGCATCCCGTAACACAGAAAAGAAAATTAAAGTTCAGAGAGGTGACAGAATTTTGTGAAAAACTAAGGACCGGACTAAAGTCAAGTTTTTCTTTTTTTTGTTTTTGTTTTTGGGGTTTTTGTTGGGTTTTTTTTTGGACAATAAACCCTATGAGTTCTCAACTAAACTGCACTAGATTTAGGATTTTGGATTTCATTTTTCCTTCCCCTGCACACAGATACTACAAAGAAGCAAGGAATTTGAAGTCATTTTTTTTTTTTTTAAGATTTTATTTATTTATTTGACAGAGAGAGACACAGCGAGAGAGGGAACACAAGCAGGGGGAGTGGGAGAGGGAGAAGCAGGCTTCCCGCGGAGCAGGGAGCCCGATGCGGGGCTCGATCCCAGGACCCTGGGATCATGACCTGAGCCGAAGGCAGACGCTTAACGACTGAGCCACCCAGGCGCCCCGAAGTCATTTTTAAGTTACATATTTTGCTTTATTGGAAAGTCTAGGGCAGTGTTCACACTACAGGCTAAAATCCCTCAGGAGGTCCTAAAATCTATACGGTAGTTCGAGACCTATTTTCTCAAGATGAATAGAATGTAAACAGTACTTTGATTATCAAGTGCTGATAACCAATTACTCTAAAGCTTAGTAATTCAAAAACCTAATCGTTAGTGTTTTTGGTTCTGTGAGGCAGAATCCTAACTAAAGCCTTGGAGAAAAATTGTTTCTGCTTCAAGTAATCTGGGGTCTTAGCTGAGATGCTTCAAATGGCTAGTGATTGGAATGGCGTAGGAAACTGGCCAGATTTCCTGGGCCAGGAAAGGGGCATAATATCACTTCACCATATTCCATTGGCAAAAGCAATTATAAGAGCCAGCCAACCTTCAAGAAAAAGGGCCACAGACCTCACTTCTCTATGAATGGAATTCTAAGAAGATGTCTTAAAAATTAGTGGGCATTTTTAGTCTGCCAAAAATATTCAGTATTATTTCATATAACTTTTGTTTCTGTGCATATATATAAGTATATACTTATGTTTCCTTTGGTGGGTAAAGTTTGAAAATTTTTGAAAGCCCCTGAAGTTCCATATTTGTCTCAATTATAGTTATTATCTATCCTCCATTTTACTCTAAAAATACACAGTTTAAGTTACTGTATCTAATTTGTATTCATCTTCTAAACAAGCAAGTATTATATATACCAAACTGTATATACACCATCTACTTGGACATATTTAAATTTTCTTTTTTTTTTTTTTAAAGATTTTATTTATTTATTTGAGAGAGAGAGAATGAGAGACAGAGAGCACGAGAGGGAGGAGGGTCAGAGGGAGAAGCAGACTCCCCGCCGAGCAGGGAGCCCGATGCGGGACTCGATCCTGAGACTCCAGGATCATGACCTGAGCCGAAGGCAGTCGCTTAACCAACTGAGCCACCCAGGCGCCCCACATATTTAAATTTTCTAGTTAAGAATAATGCAATTGTTATTCTGAGAGCATTTATTTCATAATATTTCCAAATTCTCTCCAGATATTATCTAATAATAATAGAGAGGAATGAACACTGTGGATTGTATTTTTCTTACAAATATGAGAAGTAAAGGATAAATGGATACAATACAAAAAACTCAAAATGATATGTATGAAGGAATAAATTGATTACATTTGCAAAGTAATTATTCTAAGAAGTCATTTACCTATAGACTTATTTTATGTAGATATTAATTATAGCCATTTGGCAGAGAAACATAAGGCTTGAAAAGTGAAATATCTAACCCAAATCACACAACTGATTGATAGAATTTAAATTTAACACAGTTATTTATTACAGCAAGACATGTTCATAAATACTATGCTATGCTCTTTCCTGAAGGCTTTCTGAATTTTAGACCAGCAAATTATTCCCCACATTGCCTTTTTATAAGATCATATAAAATACTATAGATGTTATTAAAAATTTAATTTCATTCATTACATTCTTAAAATGTGTTACTAAAGCATTAGTACGTTCTTTGCAGTGCTCATACAGTACTAAAAGAAAACTCCCAAAGCTAAGGACACATTAATAATGTTCACTTAATTGCCTTTCTTCAGATTAAAAAAAAAAAAAAAAAACCTTAAAAAAGTAGCAATTTTGTTTTACATAATTACAGAGAGAGAAATGCCCTGAATCTTGGTAATCCATTTTAATATCAGATGATTGTATTAGAAATGCATTTTTTATATTTCATTTATTTTATTTCCATAGTTGTAAATAAACCATAGTTGGGTATGTTAACTCTAAACTTAACAGGAGGAAAATATTAGTCAGTCAATCTCTAAGTAGTACTCTTTGAAATATAATATTAATAAATTACTATTAGTGGGAAATAACTTGGATGAAAAGATGTTACAGATTCCTTAAGAGGTTTTTGCTATTTAGAGTGGAAAGCAAAAATGAACAACAAAAAAGTATACACAATTAATGTGTAAACAAATAGTTTTGTAAAGTAGCTAACATGTATATTCATCACAGCATTTTATGTAAACTAGTAAACATACAGAACCAGAAACAGTGAAAGTAACCTGATGCAGCATGTAGGTGGGAAGTATACAAATTTAATGACAAGTAACTTAAATATTTAAGTTACTGGCAAGGGTTTGAAGTATGTAATTTGTCCCCACCTATTAAAACGGGTTCACCCTTGCAGGAGTTTTCTACTGCTATGTAGAAATTACCACAAGTATAATAGCTTAAAACAACATCTATTATCTCAACAGCTTCCATGCACCAGCAGTCCAATTAGCTGGGTTCTCTGCTAGGTTTGACCAGGGTGAAATCAAGGTGTCAAATTCTCTCAGATTCAGGGTCTTACTCTAAGCTCACTGGTTGTTAGCACGATTTGTTTCCTTGAGGTCACATTCTTGCTGGCTGTTGGACAATGATCACGTTCAATTCATACAGGCCATCCACATTCCCTCGCCACCACAGGCAGTTTGCCACGTGCTGTTTGTCTTCATCCGGGTCAGCTGGAGTGAGTCTATCCTCCTATCTCTCTCCAGTCTGCTTAGATGAAACCATATATTTATAATATAATCCTGGGAGTATCTCATCATATCCACAGGTTCTACCCCTAGTCAAGAGTAGCAGATTATTCAAGGGGTGTATAGGAGGGAGCAGGAAGCTTGGGGGCCACCTCGGAATTCTATCACAATTCTGTATTACTACCTAATGTAGAAGTTAAAAAGAAACATTTACTAATTATTGTGCTACAATTTAACATTCATTCATCTGTTTCTAATATGAATATGCCATATGATAGGCACTATGGGTGTAAAGCCAAGTGAAATATGATTCATGTCCTAAAGCATGCACTCTAGTGATGAAAGACAACTAAATCAACAATTAACCTGCTAAATGATATGTCTGATGTAAAGTGCATTGAGATAATAAAGGAAGGGGATGTAACGTGGATAGCAGGGTGAAGAACTCATTGTAAATTGATACTTTAAGTTTTAAAGAATATGTAGGAACTTGCTGAATAAGTGAATTAAGAGAATTCCAGGAAGATGAAAAATTATATAGGAAGAAAGATAAGAAATACTATAGGAAATATTAAAGAAGTACAAATATTTTGATATATCTGGAGGTAAGAGTCCCTATAATATGAATGTAGCTTTAGCTATAATCCCTGTACTAATAGGATCTATATTGACTTAATCAGGACTAGGATGAATTATATTGAATTAGAGCTAGATCACAGACATCCGATTGGGTTATATTTTAACTAGTGTTATGGCTAAAATCAATATCTTATGACATGCAGTAAACAACATTAATGCTTCTTAAAACAATTTTTTAAAAATTTCTTTAAAGAAAATTTATAAGGCATAAGATAGGTTTTACTCCAAACATTGACTATAGTAATTTCTATATATATATATATTTTTAAAGATTTTATTTATTTGACAGAGAGAGAGACAGCTAGAGAAAGAACACAAGCAGGGGGAGTGGGAGAGGGAAAAGCAGGCTCCCGCTGAGCAGGGAGCCCGAGACGGGGCTCGATCCCAGGACTCTGGGATCATGACCTGAGCTGAAGGCAGACGTCTAATGACTGAGCCACCCAGGTGCCCCAGTAATTTCTATATTATATGGTAATCTATTGTAGAGAAATTTCAAACACTATAACAGGTAAAAGAACATAAAGGATTGCATACATTTCATGCTATAGACACCTAATATTAGTCATGGTGATGTCTAACATTGCAATAAAGTACAATATCCAAAAGAAGCTAATTAATTAAAATAAGATAACTTGTGCATCTTTGAATGTCTTACACTGTCATAATGAAGTTCCTTTGCTACTTTTGTTTTCCCAACTAATCATCTGTTTTACTATCAGTGTTTTTTGGCCCTCTGAAATGACCAGAGTTTAAACCTAGATAATGTGGTAATCAGAAGCAGAAAAGTCTCAGATAAATGTCTATGATATCAGAGAGACAAACTATCTGAATTAGATGATATTTATCCTGTAGTTAAGGGGAGGCAATATTCGCTGTGGTTAAAAGGGATGCTGCAGTCAGGCTGCTTGGGTGTGGATTCCTTCTTTGTTTCTTATTTAGCTATAAGAATTGGGAAAATTAATCTCTCTGTTAAATAGAGATAATGACTTGCAAGGTGATTGTATTAAATTAATGTAGGCAAAGCACTTAGAACTGGATCAACAAGTGTTAGCTATTTGTTATCAGTGGAACATGGGCTGTATTGAGATACCCAGATGCGTGACAAAAGAACTGAGAGTTGTTATGTAGGAAATGCCCTTGTCAAAATCTGTTTTCTTCAGAGTCAGGCTTAGTTCAGAACAAGGCTGTTTCCAATACACCAGAAGCCTCACAAGTAGTTTGTGGTCAATAGCTAAATATTTTATGGTATACCGGGGTCCTAACACAGCATCACCACTGAGGGAACAGGTCTTAGAAATGGGTCACCTGGGCGGCTCAGTCGTTAAGCATCTGCTCAGGTCATGATCCCAGGGTCCTGGGATCGAGTCCCACATCGGGCTCCCTGCTCAGCGGGAAGCCTGCTTCTCCCTCTCCCACTCCCCCTGCTTGTGTTCCTGCTCTCGCTGTCTCTCTCTCTGTCAAATAAATGAAAGAAAGAAAGAAAGAAAGAAAGAAGGAAGGAAGGAAGGAAGGAAGGAAGGAAGGAAGGAAGGAAGGAAGGAAGGAAGGAAGGAAGGAAGGAAGAAAGAAAGAAAGAAAGAAAGAAAGAAAGAAAGAAAGAAAGAAAG